>NC_044193.1:4267845-4307845 GCF_900880675.1 Sparus aurata
CCTATCTCCTCTCTATGCTCTCCTCTCTCCCTCTCCCTCTCTCCTCCCTCCCTCTCTCTCTCCCTTCCTCCCTCTCTCTCTTCTCGCTCCTCTCTCTCAGCAGACAGAGAAGCGGCTTTAGGCTCAACACACACACACACACACACACACACACACACACACACACACACAACACCGTACTACAAGAAAATGTGTACGGTAGATGGCCATGGCATTTTTATTCCACTGTTTTTTTACATCTCTATGTACAATAGGAATTTATTTATTCATAAAAAAAAACAACACAGAATAGTACTTTTTAAAATGAGGCCAAAAGGGCAGTGGTGCAAGCACCCCTTGGGCCTTATGTGTGCACCTGCCTGATCCCCCATTCAAGCCGCACCACCTGATTTGGTCTGAATGTAATCTGATCATATTTCTAACTTTCATTTTCTTATATTTTACTGCAGGATCATCAAGGATCATCATGGATACTCCACATGACTGTAAATCAGTTGAAGAAATTAAAGATGCTCTACAAAACAACAATCAGGCCTTAGCTATTGCAAAGATCCAAGAGTATCTGGACAGGCAGAATAACATTCCACTAAATATTGCCATCACAGGAGAGACCGGCTCTGGTAAATCCACCTTTATTAATGCCTTTAGAGGCATCAAAGACGGGGATGCTGGAGCTGCTCCTACTGGGGTTAGAGAAACCACCAAAAAGCCTACACCATACCCCCATCCAAACTATCCCAATGTTACACTGTGGGATCTTCCTGGTGTTGGCGGCAGACATTTTCTCCAGCTGCTCAGTACCTGAGCGATGTTGGATTTGAGAAGTTTGACTTCTTCATCATCCTCTCAGACAACGTCGCTTCAGAGAAAATGATGTGAAACTCGCACCGGGAGGTCCAGAGGATGAAGAAAAAGTTCTACTTTGTTCGCTCAAAGATTGACAACGATTTACGAGCTCAGAAACGCAGTCAGAGAGAGTTCAGTGAGACCGAGACTAAGGAACAAATCAGGGAAGACTGCATTCAAAGTAAGTGACTTACAATTAAGAATAAATGTGAGATTAATAACTAGATTTCCATCATTAAAACCTGACAAGCCCAGTCATCACAGTAAGAAGAAGTGAGTGAATACATAACTCAATACACATATTTTCTAGTATATGGATCCATCATCTGGCAAAAAATCTAGCAAAGGTTAGCTGCTGAGACTTAGAAAGACTTTACACATGTATTGATGTGTTGTTGTCATCACCAGTTGAAACTGCATTTCTTTTTAATGAGACAATTTACCATATGCCTGCATATACTCAACATTATTAGGTAAAAAATGAAATTCTAAACAAAAACATGAAAGACTTTTGAGGTGTCTGGAGGACAACACATTCTGACTTACTTCAGTTTGAATTCAATCATGACCAATTGATTTTCATTGTGTGAATAAAAGTCCAGGAGGTAGCTTCCCAACTGTAAGGGGCCAAAGGTAACAGACAATTAAGTGCTTAGCTAAGCTTGACCTGCATGCCAAATAATGAGAGATGCCTAAACGCAGGTCAACCTCCTTTTTGTCTGTTAAGTAATTTGGCAAGGGGAACCAATCAGAAGAAGTGGGTGTCCTTCAGAAGAGACTCTTAAAAAAGGCCCTGACAGAAGGAACAGGAAGGTGGCACTTGGAAAAAACCTCGTAAGAGCAAAGGCTGAGGTTCTGATGGAGCAAGGACAAGCACTCTTGGCATTGTTTTGTCCAGAGATTTGATAATATTAGAACACAGCCGCTTCTGGTCTGGACTCAAGGCGTTAGATTTTGTTCTGATAAGATTGCTCTATTTCCACCTGGCCTTGCATCCGCAGTATCCTTTATTATCAAAACTTCATGCTGACACCTTTGAAGAGGGAAGCCCAGAAACATCACTTTTTTACTTCCAAATCAAGCAGCTCAGGCTCAGTGGCTTAGTGTGGTACAGAAAACATACTTTGGAGGAATGTTCAGTCAAAAGCAACAGCAACAATAAGTCACCCAATGCAGGCCTCTGACTTTCACAATAAAAGCTGTTGTTCGTTTTTAAAGTCATTATTAGTTATTAAATTCACCCCACCTAGAAAAATGAAAGCACATGGGATTACTGCACTGGTGAGAAACAAAATTAGAAGCAAAACAACATCTAAACTGAAATGTGCATATTATTGAGTTAATATAAAATAAACATACAATCTAAATGGTTTCATCATTTTTTAAAACTAATTATCATACCATTTATTCCTTTTGTGACCACAGGTCTTCAGGAACAAGGTATTCAGTCTCCACAGGTCTTCCTGGTGTCCAGCTTTGAGCTCCGTCTGCATGACTTTAGTCTCTTAACGGAGACACTGGAGAGAGAACTTCCTGAACACAAGAGGAACGCTCTGCTGTTTGCCATGCCCCAACATCAGCCAGCAGATCATCAACAAGAAGAAAAGAGGCTTTCCAGGCCAAAATAAAGTGGTATGCTTCTCTTTCTGCAGTTGGAGCAGCTGTACCAGTTCCTGGGCTTTCTATTGCTGTTGATGCACCTTTGCTGGCTGGTGTTGTCACACAATATGTATTTGGTTTTGGTCTTGATAGACCATCACTGAAGCGTCTGGCAGAAATCACAGGTGTGCCATTTGATGATTTGATGACTGTCATCATTTCACCACTGGCTGCACGCCAAAATAACCGCTGATCTTATCATCAAGGTGTTAAGTCAGTGTGCAAGCACAGCTGCATTATTGGCAGCAGAGGAAGGGGCCAGATTCATTCCAATAATTGGAATCCCAGTAGCTATGGGCCTGTCTTTCACCGCAACTTACAGTACTTTGAATTTTATACTCACCAAGCTTGCTGATGATGCACAGAGGGTGTTTTGAAAAGGCCCTGCAACGTAACACCACGGACTGATATCATAATTGACTGGTTTTAGTTGTACATTTAAGGGTGCTCTGATCAGGATTTTTGGGGCTGATCACTTATCAGTAGAAGTAGTAATGGCTGATACCGATCAAAAATCACAAGGACGTTTTTTCACTTTATTGTCATCTATAGTTATTATTAGTGTAACTTTGCCACCAAAATGTTGAGAAAAAAACCAACAATTTATTTAATACTGATTTAAAGAAAAGTTAAACTAAATGAAAAGTTTAAAACTGTAGAATGAGATTCAAGAACAAGTCAATAGGACAGATAAGATAGGAAAGATTATGTGTGTCATTCTCAGTTGTCTCAGTCTTTGTGCCCTGCAGCCACTACACCACTACCTGCTCACTGCTCGACGTCATCTCTTTATAAAAGCAAGGAATCTCTGTCTGTCTGTGTGTGTGTGTGTGTGTGTGTGTGTGTGTGTTTCTGTGAGTCAAATATCTCTGCTAGCTTGTAGCTGCTAGCTACACGGCCCACCTCCCGAGGCGACGGACCGGACGCATCGGCATGTCCAAAACCGGACCTAGGGTAAATAATATCCGCCACGCTTTTTCGCGAACATTGCCGTCAAGAAACGGTAAAAATGGGCTTTTGTCACGAAAGTGTCCAAACAGCGAGTTTGGTTGTTGAGGAACAGGAAGTTGTGGGAGGGACGTAGGTGGATGATTGACAGGCCAAGACGGTCGGTGTATAGACAACGATATTGAGAGTTGAGAGATTTGTGACATTTAGCGTGTTTGGAGTGTGTAATTAGTGTGTTATGTAGTGTTTGGTGTAGTGTGTTTAGTGTATAGTGGAGTCGGTTTTTTGTTTAATGAGTCAAAACAATGAGGAGAAGCTGAATGTGGAGCAGGCAGTGCAGCTCTTCATTCAGCTGGAAGGAGCTCAGGCAGACCTGAGCACTGCCTGCATTTAAATGTAAATAGTTACATATAACTTCGTAAATGTTTAAAATGTATGCACAATTTAGCAAACAACAATTTATATTTGCATTATAAGTTAAAAAAAATGGTTTGTTAAACATATTTGTGGTTTTCACAGTAAAAAAATCTAACTTTTTCTACTCGGATTTTATGTTTTTTTTGTGATTTTAGGTCCTTTGTGTTAATACAGTATGTCAAAATAAAAAAATAACTGTACAGTCACACATGTGAGGTTGTGCTGAAAATAATGACACCAAGTAAATAGTTTTTAAGGTGAAATATGATGGCAAAATCAAAAATAGTCAAAAACCTAAATATCCCTGACGCCCCACCTTCAAACACAGCCTCATTTGGCCATCTATGAAAAAGCTTCTTAACCTCCCACTTTTTTATAGGAATACACTTTTCTTACGGGCACTGCACTAGTTTACTTAAATTGTAAACTGAAACAGCAGTCCACTGTTTAAACTCTGTCAGCTGTTGGCTCTGAACTGGGCTCAACTAGATGGCGTCACATTGTCCCCTCGCTCAGGGATGACCGCAAACAATACTTTTCTTTAAAAGACAATCCCAAATCATACATTGAATGGACTACTTCCAGCTACAGTATGTTGATTGCAATAGAGATCATCTTCTCATGTTGTTGCCATAGTTATATCTCTCACCACAGCACTGACTGGCCTCTTAGCAAGAGATCTAACATTACGATAAACATTCCTTGGTACCGGTCCTTCTATGCCCTCAGTCAGTAACATCTTTCTGGTAGGAGCTTGTGAATATATTGATCTGGTTAAACCAAGAAGGCACTAAATATCTGTACTGATATGGGCAGAGGTGGAGCTAGCTAGCTGTTAGCAGCCAGGGAGCAGCAGAGTCCTGCGCTGTGTGTGGTTGTGGCTTTGTAGCACAAACAAACTGTCTCATGTGTTTATCTGACAGTAAATAAATGTTTATCAGCTGATAACGATTGGTGCCCTCCTGATCAGAACACCCTTATGTACATTATAATGAACTGAAACTGGTTGTTCTATCATTCCGTGAGAGAGTTTGCTCATGTCACAGATCTGTGCAAAAATGTATATTCTTTAATTAACAGGTGCATTTTTACTGAATGTTATTGTTCTTATAGCCAAGAGATTTGAAATGGTATTGATCACAGTGTACAAAGTGTGCCTGTATCAGGGGCGGTTCTAGTGGGGACCAACAGGGGCCAGTGCCCCCGTAACTCTGGGGGTCTGGACCCCCTGTGGCCCCCCTGACAGGGAATCTGCATCAATAATACAATGACAGATTTCTTGCACTGATTTTGTTCTGAAGGGAAAGGCAGAAATAAAGTGTCTCAGCAGTTTACTACCCAGTCAAAATTGCTGAAATTGTAAACACAGTTTTGTCTGAATGAGGGATTTGTCCTTTTTTCCGGGTTGTGTGTGCCCCCTAACAGAAAAGCCGACCCCAACCTGGCCCCCCTTATTAAAACTGGTCTAGAACCACTGCTGGTCTGTATGTTGTGTTGAAGACACAAATTTGACCAGAACCTAGAATTTCTTTCAATTCTGTTCAGATTTGTATTCAGAAATATATGATTTACATATGGTTTTTAACTATAAAACATGTTTTGTTATTAACTTTCTTATTCATTAATGATAGTTTGTGTGTGTATTTTAAGAATCATTTAAAGTAAAGATCAAGTATTTGTATTACAGCAGTTACACTTTATCTGAAATATTTTGTCTTCAGCTTTTCTCATTTCTATAATATCTGAAGCTCTTTCAGCATCAGACAGATTTTAGTGCAAATGTTCAGTCACTTTCTGTCCAGTCACAGTCTGTGATGAGCAGATCTACAGTAGTTCTCTAGATGCAGCAGGAAGTAAGTCTTTAAACAATCAAAATCAAGGAAGTTGTTGTTTTTTTTTTTTTTTTTATGCCATGTAAAGGACTCGTATCACAAATAAATTCTTGCAAATCATATCTGAAGTAGGTTTAACTGGAGCCCTTAATTGTTTTACTGTTGAATATGAAATTAGGTGTTAAGTTTACAGTTAAATTAAATCTTGACGTCCAAAATGAAATGTCGTGTTGAAAATTAAAACCTGTTTGGCACCTTCAGTCTCTCACCTGTACAGAGGCACAGTAAGGTTGAGTCCTCAGCAGCGACCAGTGTTTGAGTTTCATTTATTATGTCAGGTTTTATTTTCAATGTCACTTTTTATTTCGATGCCACAATTTTATGTGACAGTTTAGCCCCATAGTAAGACACTGACCCACACTAGTTCTTCCACATGCTTTCTTATTTTCAGGTTCATCAGTCATTAACTGCTTTTATGTTTCATTTCCTCCTGACAATGAAAGAACCAAAGAGTCTTAGACGACCCTCGACTCAGAGAAAGAACCTGAAATGTATCCAGAAGTTCAAAATACAGAAATGACCTCAGAGAGTCCTGCAGGCCTGTTGCTGTCAGCAGTAATTTCACATCCTGTTTCAAACCAGGAACAATTTGACTTAATTAGTCAAAGTGTACATCACTGACTCCATGAGGTCGTTCAGGAAACACCTTCCCTTCTGAGCAATTTCAGCCAAACTGACCTGAAAGTGTATTCATTGTTATAATTGTGTTTTTCTTTTGGGTGATGTTGTCCACTTCTGCTATAAAACACAGTAGGAGCATGTCAACGTTCATTAAGTCAATCACATTAATGGTGTATAACATTTATTGGTGTATCTCAGTGGCTATTTTGTTAACATAATACTTAATTACAAAGAATTCTCTGTGTCCTAATTTTATCTTGATTGTATTTTCATTTGCTCATTTTGATTGACCAGCAGTTTGATTGCTTAAAATATTAAATTTCCAATTATATGAACTATCTGGATGTTTGTCATTTTTGTCTGATCCAAATTGTTTACACATTATTTTTCTGATAGTTTCAGCACTAATTAAGTGAATGAGTTCCTAGAAGCAGCTCATCAGTGGAAGATTCAGGCTGTGATCCTGTTAAATAACTCAGAATAACAGTGTGCAGCAGAAACAATCTGAGCCAGGTGCATTGTGGGGATTCTTCAGTGTCACGGTGGGTTTGGTCACAGAGAATACGTTCACTGTGCAGCTGAATAAAGCTAAATACAGTCCAAACTGCTCAGAGGAGACATTAATCCTGCACAGTTCACATACAGGTTACTGAGGACTCAACCTGACGTCTTAATTAACACACACACACATCAGGACAACATGCAACTCAACCTAAACACACAAGATTATTTAAGTGTCCAGTAACTTTATTATTTTCAGTGAGTGCTGTATGCTGTTTTCACCAGAAGGGGGCACCTGTGAGCCTGTTTAGTGAGACAAATACCTGCACTGCATCTTTAGATGAATATGACTCTTATTCCTGCTATCATCTGTTTTAATTTCTGTTAGTAAAGACAAAAACACAAGATTATTGGACTGCACAGCCACACCTGGATCTTTACCTGAACAAGTCAACACAAACTGAATGACTTAAAAAGGACTCACAGTGAAGAGTCTGCAGCATCATCTGAGCAGCAACCATTCATTTAGCTGTGTTTAACCTGATAAACTGTTACTGTGAATATTCATGTGAATGTTTGAGCTTCACATAAAAGCTTTAACTGAATTGTGTGAAGATGGTTTTATGTCTCTAAATCATTATGTTTGGATTTCTGGCTGCTGAGAAACATTACAAGACTTCAGGCTCAGGTCTTTAATGAGTAAATGATTAATCAATCTTCAGTAAAATAATATGAATGAATGCTTTAAAAGGTGGTGTAATCCAGGCCAGACCTGAGCCAAAGCTTCATGTGAAGCCATGCAATCAGAATTACTGCTGCTTGATATGAAAAGCCTCCAGTACATGTTCAGCATCATTCTTTGGTACTGACAGTTTTAACTATACATCTTCTACTTCAAGAGAAGAAAATGGAATACAGAATCAGAAGTCAACATTTATTTAATGTTCAGACGTCAACAATCATGATAAAGTTGAGAGGAAGCCAGCAGGTAGAACAGGAAGTTGTTCTCATGGACAGTACAGTGTGCTTATCTGTGTATTTTATCTTCAGCATGACAAAAACACATTTTTCTATTATGTTCACTGTCTATATAAAAGCAGCAGACGCTGAACAAGGAAAAACCCACAATGACATGACAAAAAGTTTGAGTTAAAAATTTAGCAGATTTCAAATACAATCATTGTTTAATTGTGGCAATAGAAGGTAAATAACATCAACAGCTGTGTTTGCAACAAAGACACAGTTCACCACAGTTTAAATCTAATCTCAGATCCAAGGAAAGATACGGCCAATTCCGGTCCGATGGTGAAGCCTGTTCCCAGCACCTTTGCCTCAATACCCGGGGGACCGATACCAATGCCGGTATCTGTAGACAGACCAACGGTAGCTTTCACAGGCCCAGCTGAGACTGAAGCACTGGCAAGTTCTGCTTTAACCATAACTCTGGCACCGGACTCCAGAGTCAATCCTATATCCATGCCAGCACTGGGCCCTCTGGCCTCAGCAGACAGCGGGAAACCTTCAGAGAGACACTTCATTGAATCTCAAAGATGACTAGAGAACAAATCATACCAGAGAAAGCTTGTTCCAAAAACAACATCGGGTCAAAGACTCAAGAGAGTCATGAAGGATGAAACTTTTCAAAAGTACAGTTTGTCTCAGATATCAGTCCACAGAAGAACATCTGATTTACTGGACTTCAGTTTGATTTGTTAGTTTAGAGTGACAAGTCATCAAGGAGTCATTAAGCCAGATTGTTTCAATTCCGTAAAACCTTTTAGACCTGAGGAACTGATGTGTCAGACAGTTTTCTCTCAGTGGTGGAATAATTTTTTTTTACTTGTTGTATTTGTTTTCAAAATATGATATTCTTTGTTAAATGTTGACTTTCTTCTCTGTATCTAATGACCTTTCTTTTCATAACATTACAACTTTTTCTTGAAATATCAACTCTAAACCTTATGAACCCAAAGCATGTTTTGTATTTGTCACATTTTTCTTCGCTGTGGGCTCATTTTTCATGAATACAATAGTCCTGCACCTCTGTGAAAAGAGGTGAGGAGAAGAAGAAACGCTGTATGTAGTATAACAGTTACAATGCCATAAATCATTGAAAAGTGAGAAAAAGTGAGAATATATCCTGCTTAATTGATTTAAGAAAAAGGAATCTATACATATAAACATTTACAACATGACCAAAATTGTTACCAACATTGGAAAAATGTTATTTAATATTTACAATGAAAATAATAATGTAACAACTTCAGTTATTAAGTTATTTTGATGAAGTAATATTTTTAAGTTGGATTTGTTTATTTCTCCTTGCAGATATGTCACATGATCACATGATACAATTTACTTTAATATTTGGTGTAATTTCTGTAATTTTTATAGAAAGCCTGTTGTGTGGTTCATAGGGTAAAGTCCCAAAATACAATTTTAACAACAGCCTAGTGGGGTAAATACTCTATTTGACTGACGAAAACGTGATTTACTCGTGTTTGAAAGAGAGAAAAGGGAAACTTTGATATTTGCTTATTATTTGTACCAAAACAATTACAAACTTCACATTTTGACTTGACTGTACACATGTGAACATACTAAGTTTATTTAACATGAAGGTACTAAAAATCAAAGTTTGGGCAGTTTGTTTTCCTCCAATGAGATCTGTCAGCTCTCACTCACTGAAGTCATACATTAACTAGACGTTTATTGAATGTAAATGTTACATTTGTCTGCTCGATAAATTATACTTTTTAGAAGAGTGTACACTTATTCCTCTGGATGATGTTTGCCTACCTAACATCTTCAGGACAAGAAGTTTACTGTGAAAGAAAAAGAGGAAATGTCAGCAGCAAAAAAACAGAGTTTCTCAGTGAGAACGACCTCAGGTGGAAAAAAAATAACTCTGGTAATGAACATATTCTGTACAAATCTATAGAAAATTATATTTTATAACACATCTGGAAAGCTATAAAGCATGTTTACTTTCAGTTGAAATAATAAAGCTCACATGGTGGACTGCTTAACTGAATGAGGTTCCTTTGTTAACAGGAGAAGTTGTGTGCTGGTGCGATCAGCTCAGCTGCTGGAGTGAACACAGTGGGGTGCTGAGTGCATATATACAAGATGGGGGAAGAAAGTGAAAGTATGAAAATAGCTTAACCAGCCTTAAACTAAGGCGCCAAACAATGGCCACATTGATACTGATAGTGATCAGTTACATTGTTGGGTGTAACTTAAGTTTTTTTCAGCACACAGTGGACAGGATGTAAACAGCACACAGTGGTGAGGATTTCCTACTTTGTAAACAGTAAAGTGAAAGTATAAACTTCAGGGAAATTGTAGCCTTTAATATAAGTCTGCGTGTGTGTGCAGTGTTATAAAAACCTCATGTAACCAGTACACTCAGCATGTTAATCCCACTATAACCAGTTCCGTGACTGCATGTGACTTGAGTTCTAGCAAACTAACATACTTGTGACAAAAAATACACACTCGCTGCCTCCAGTACTTCGTTCAGTGGCTGCAGAAACACACTGATATTTGAATGCCCTCGTAGTTTTGCATGTTAGCATGCAGCAGATTTAATTGTCATTAGTTTAGCAGATATTTTATAAACCAAAGTAAAAAAGAAAATTTGACCTGGTGCATATTGGAAGTTAACAAAGTGATTAAAATTAAAGCCTGTCTTGATTTCAGTTCATTTAAATTCACACAAAATAAAAGCTCCAATGTGATTTGTTTATACTTGGATGTCTTTTCTGATTTCATGTCACCATTTGCAGCTGCACAAGTTGTCTACAATCCAATACAAACATACAAACAGTAAGACAGTAATCAGTTTCATCGTTGGGTGTAACTGAAGTTATTTCCGCACACAGTGGACAGGATTTCCTACTTTATAAACAGTAAAGTGAAAGTATGAACTTCAGGGAAATTCTGGCCTTTGATATAAGTCTCTCTCTCTCTCTCTCTCTGTATGTGTGTGTGTGTGCAGTGTGTGTGTGTGTGCAGTGTTATAAAAAATAGCCAAAACTCATACTTGAAGTAAAGATATGAAATTAAAATATTACTTTCGCAAAAGCGAAAGTCACTCATACCAACAGGACTCATGTGACTTGAGTTAAAGTCACATGGCCCCTCAGGGCTTCTGTAGAACAGACAGTTTAAGCTCTGCAGGTTTGAACATTTAACACTGTGAACTGTAGCTGCAGATGTTGTTTCCTCAGACTGCTGCTTCATGGTCTCAGGGGAAGGCTTTAAAAAATCACCTTAAATAAATTTAAGTTGACCTGTGGCAGCCCTTAGAGGAGGAGATGGATATCTAAGTTGAAATGTAAACGTATATCTTCGATTGTTATTCTTGAAATGTCATGCTGGAGTGAACACAAAGTGCATGAATAACAGACTGCAGAAGAAAGTGACAGTAAATCAAGTCTGACCAATAAGGAAACCTAAGATGCTCCGTTACACTGGTGGCAGGTGTGTCTGCTGCTGGCTGCTGATATCTTTGGTTTTATCATAGGATGTTTGTTTCAGAGCTTGTTTCTGTTGGAGTGAGTAAGTGAAAGTAAAGACTTATGGGAAAATGAAGGCTTTACAATAAGCCTGCAGGCTCTGTGGCTCAGTGGACGACATGTTGGTCTGTTGGTCAGACACAATATGATGCTCACAGTCCTTTCAGTGCATCAAAGATAAAAGTACTTTGGAACAAACTGTGATAATAGATGAAGGTCAGCAGCTCCAGTACAACTTATCTGTGCTGATGTCACTTGTTTTTTTTGTTTGCACTGAACGGACAGGAGTTTAATTTTGAGTGTCATATTTACAGAGGTCAACTGAATCAAAGTATTAAGAGAAGAGATATACTTTTCTATACAGACAGATAGAAAGGTTATTAAAGACTTACTCACTCAGAGCATCCCCATTATAAGTATGTTCCTAATGTGTTAGAATGCATTACAGACATGGCTTCATAGAAAGTGTTGCCATGATTCCTTTTATGGTTGTCATGTGAGTAATTTCTAGGCATGGTTCGGAATTCTGTGCTTTCTTGTTGTGACTTATGTTTTGACTTTATGCCCTTTTTGTGTCTCTTCTGTCTTTTCAGTGTCTCCTCTATTTTGTTCCCCTCTGTGTTTCCTTTTGTTACCTCACCTGTCCTCTTCCCTCCTCACTCTCCTCACCTGTTCCTGATCTCCATTGAGTCTCTGTTCTCTCTGCACTCCTTGTCAGTTCGTTGTGTGTGTGATGTCCTTGATCACACTATGTTTCCGCCAGTGTCTCCTATTGGTATGTTTTGGATTTAGATTTCTTATTTTTGCACTTGAACTTTGCTTTTGGTTGTACTTTGATTTAGCCTTTGTTGCTACTTTGCTTTTGCTCCCTTTTGACTAGTTTGTGTTAGCTCCATTTTTTTTTTCTTTTTTGTATTTGTTCAGTTTTTTTGTAAAATAAAGCTCTTTTGTTTTTCCCATTTCCTGCCTCCTGTGTTTGTCTGCATGTTGGGTTCTAGATTACAACCTCACCCTGATAATTTCTATTAATACAAACAAACCATACCTGTAAAAAGTAAAAATAACCCAGATGATTTGTAAAGGACCAGCAAATATTGTTAGCTGTTTGTTTACCCTCATCATCTCTCTGCAGGTTAAAACTTTAAACAGAAGCTCTGATCGCATTTTATGTCACAAAATGTCTGTTTTGGATTTCTGGTTGCTGATCAGACTTCAGGCTCAGGTGGTCTTCTGTGGGCATTTGAAATAAAGAATTATTAGTAAAAACAAGAAATTGATTAATAGTAAAAGGTTTTGCCTACTTTAAAACAAAGGTTATATTTTCTATAAACTTTTAAATGCTTGTTTATCAGGACTTGAGTCAAATCTTCATATGAAACTATACAAACTAAGTCTGCAAGATTGAATTAATCAACATTTACTTTAAAATGTCTTCAGTAAAGTTTGAATGTTATTCTTCTGTACTGCCTTGGATGAGCTGTGTTCAGGGGAAAATCAACTGTGCATCTTATTCTTCTGCAAGCTGCAGGATGTTATGTTAAAAGAAAAACAGACAATAGGAAGTAAAGATTACTTGAGTTTACAAGTTTAATGTCAGCAAAGCAGGATAAAGACAAGTGGAAGCCGGCGGGAGGAACATGAAGTTCATGGCAGGATATGAAACAATCAAGACAATGGTGACCTCTGATTAGCACAGTACAAGTACAATTATTTTATTTGTATGTCAGTATGACAACAGTAGTCTTTTTTGTTCAGTTAAAGACACTAAAAGATCACTCATCATTTCCAAATGGATTATCTGCAGTGAAGATAAACGGCTGTATTTGGCACAGACATGCAGTTTACAATAGATTCAATTCAAAGCCACTCCCAAACACAGAAAAGCCCCCCCCCCTTTTTTTTTTTTACCAAAAGAGAAGCCTGTGCTGTATGCTGTTTTCACCACAAGGGGGCACCTGTGAGCCTGTTTAGTGAGACAAATACCAGCACTGCATCTTTAGATGAATATGACTCTTATTCCTGCTATCATCTGTTTTAATTTCTATTACTAAAGACAAAAACACAAGATTATTGGACTGCACAGCTACACCTGGATCTTTACCTGAACAAGTCAACACAAACTGAATGACTTAAAAAGGACAGTGAAGAGTCTGCAACATCATCTGAGCAATGTCATGACAAAAAGTTTGAGCTATAAATGCAGAAGATTTCAGACACAATCATTGTTTAATTGTGGGAATAGAAGGTAAATAACAAACAAAAGCTGTGTTTGTAACAAAGACACAGTTCACCACAGTTTAAATTTGAATCCAGTACCAAGGAAAGATACGCCCACTTCACGTCCGAGGGAGAAGCCTGTTCCCAGCAGCTTTGCCTCGACACCTGAGGGACCGATGCCAACGCCGGTATCTGCAGACAGACCGAGGGTAGCTTTCGCAGGCCCAACTGAGACTGAAGTACTGGCCAGTTCTGCTTTAGACATAACTCTGGCACCAGACTCAGATAAGCCTACTCCTATGCCGACACAGGGCCCTTTGGTCTCAGAACACATCGGGCCAATTTCTTTACGAACATAACTCGATCCTTTAACAGCGTACGTTCCACCCTTTACAGCCTCATCGCTCTCTTCGTTACCTTCATAGTCATCAGCATCAAAACTTCCACTAGGTTCCTCGTTGAAACAAAGTTCTCTGCCGACAGCTCGAGCTGCTTTATCTGCAAACAGAGAGACACTTAATTTAATCTCAAAGACGACTAGAGAACAATCATACCAGAGAAAGCTTGTTCCAAAAACAACATTTTGCCAAAGTCTCAAGAGAGTCATGAAGGATGAAACTTTCTAAAAGTACAGTTTGTCTCAGATATCAGTCAACAGAAGAACATCTGATTAACTGGACTTCAGTCTGATTTGTTAGTTTAGGGTGACAAGTCATCAAGGAGTCATCAAGCCAGATTGTTTCAATTCCATAAACCCTTTTACACCTGAGGAACTGATGTGTCAGACAGTGTTCTCTCAGTGGTGGAATAAACTCTCATAACTAAAATAATTTGCTTTCAAATTATAATATTCTCTGTTAAATTTTGACTATCTTCTCTGTATCTAATAACCTTTATTCTCATAACATTACAACTTTTTCTTAACATATCAACTCTAAACCTTCTGAACCCAAAGCACTTTTTGTATTTGTCACATTTTTCCTCACTGTGGGCTCATTTTGAATACCTTAGTCCTGCACCTCTGTGAAAAGAGGTGCAGGAGAAGAAGAAGCGTTTTACATAGTATAACACAGTTCCAATGTCATAAATAATTGAAAAAATGAGTAATTGATCATTTATTTATTCATTTCTTTTCTCATGATTAATCATCATCTTGTTATTCTGGAAACAACCTTTGCTTGTGATGATTACGACATAAATAACTCAAAAAAAACAAATACAATTCATCACGGGAAGACAGGAAATAATGATGAATAATTTTCTGACAACATTGCAACTGTTTCTTAAAATATGAACACTTAAGTCCTAAAATCTATTTTACCAACAGCCCATCGGAGTAAATTATCTATTTGACTGACAAAACAATTATTCAAAAAGTAATTTACTTAACTTCATCATCAAGAAGAGAAGGAAAAATGTGACATTTGCAGATTTATTCTGACTTTACTGTACACATGTGAACATACACTATATTAAAGCTTATAAAGTGAGACATTTACTAGAGGTTTATTAAATGTAAATGTTAGATCCGTCTGCCCGACAAACTACTTTTTAGAGGAAAGTATATACTTGACATCTTTAGGACAAGAAGTTTACTGTGAAAGAAAAGGAGGAAATGTCAGCAGCAGATAAAACCAGAGTTTCTCAGTGAGAACGACCTCAGGTGGAATAAAAATAACTGTGGTAATGAACATATTCTGTACAGATATCTAGAAAATTATATTTTATAACACATCTGGAAAGCCATAAAGCATGTTTACTTTCAGTGGAAATAATAAAGCTCACATAGTGGACTGCTTACCTGAATGAGGTTCTTTTGTTAACAGCAAAAGTTGTATGCTGGGTGCGATCAGCTCAGATGCTGGGGTGAACACAGTGGGGCACAGCGCATATATACAAGACGGGAGGAGAAAGTGAAAGTATGAAAATAGCTGTGTGTGTGTGTGTGTGTGTGTGTGTGTGTGAGCACGCGCGGGGGTGCAGTAGCCAAAACTCATACTTGAAGTAAAGATTATCGTATTAATTACTGTGGGAAAGGTGAAAGTCACTCATACCAACAGGACTCATGTGACTTGATATTAACAGCTGGTGGAGGCTAGAATTGAGCCAGATCTCCATGTGAACATATAGACTTGAGTTCATCCTGTAAACATTCACTGCTTCTTCATATGAAATGCCTCCAGTAAATGTTGAGCATCATTCTTTGATACTGCCTGAGATCAACTTTACATCAAGGACATCGACAACACAGTAACTCCAGACATACTATGTAACCTAGGCTTTTTTTGTGTATGTATTTGAGTCAAACCTTTGTGTAAAAGCACAGTTACAATGAAAGAGGCACTTTTAAGATTGACTGTATTTTTGTTTTTGGGTCAAACTCATTTTCAATGGGAGTGCTACGGGCACTTTTAAGCTAGCATCAAAATCTCTATTTTTAAAACAGTAAGAAGGCTCGACACAAAATGAAACTTTGCTGGTAGTATCACCAGGGTCTCTACACATGAACACGAGCATTGAGAACATTGTTTGTGTACACAGAGTTTACTAAAAAGAAGGTTTTTTTAACAGCTCACATTAGCAGTAGCTTGTTCCGCGCGCCGTCGTCATGGCAGCCCAAACGTACTCAGGGATCGACACGTCTGGGTAGAGTGTATGTGGTTCGGTTGAGCAATGTGTAGAGACCAGTGTTGGTCACATTACTTTTAAATAGTAATTACTTATAGTTTCTAATTACTTCTCCCAAAAAGTAACTGAGTTAGTTACGGAATTACTCCAATTTAAAAGTAATTAGTTACCAGGAAAAGTAACTCTTGCGTTTCTTTCTTTTCTTCCCCTTTTGAGCTCGGCATTGATATTAATGTACTCTGCATCTATGTATCTAGTAAATGTCTCTCTGCATGGTGGACCGGCACCTGCTCTCCCTGGTATTTAGCCAATGAAGGAGTCTGGGTCAGCTGTTGATAACAGGAGCATGTTCTCAACAACATACCTGCCTGTCACTGCATTCAGTTCAGTCTGTGTCACAAGTTTTAGTGAAGCTGGAGCAGAAACTTCCAGCTGTAGCTGCTCGGACGGCTCTGTGTCCTTCTGTGTTAGCGGAGCTCACGTTAGCCACACCTGCTGTCATCATCAACAGTGTCAACAACGGAGTTTTTGGCCACTAGTGTTGTAGAAGCGCGTGCAGTTGAGAGATGCTTCATAAGATTATAGTTGCTTAAAACGGACGTGGACAAAGGAGGTTAAAGTCGTGTCTGTACTTCCACCTTGAAAACATAAACTTTCCCTCTGGACTCGCCATTTCTGTAGCCCACCTCTGCTAGCTTGTGTGTGCGAGGCTGTGTGGTTTGTGTTAAAACTGAACACAGCCTCTGATTGGCTTACGAACTCTCACTCTACCTTAGAGAGCCAATCATCACCTCTGCGGTCCCTCCTGCCTCACCGGAGAAAAATAAAGCATCCCTGCTGCTCCGGTGGCTGAGAGCCGAGTCGGATGACAACAGCTTCAATGAGAAACTTCAATTTGTAACGCGCCACATTTTGTAGTCGGTAACGCTAACGGCATTGTAACGATGGGAAAAGTAATTCATTAGATTACTCCGTTACTGAAAAAATAACGCCGTTAGTAACGCCGTTATACTTAAACGCCATTACTCCCAACACTGGTAGAGACCCTGGTGATAGTACGAGCAAAGTTTCATGTTGTGTCGAGCCTTCTTAGTGTTTTAAAAACAGAGATTTTGATGCAAGCTTAAAAGTGCCCGTAGCACTCCCAATGAAAATGAGTCTGACCTGAAAACGAAAATACGGTCAGTCTTAAAAGTGCCTCTTTTATCGTAATAATGCTTTTACACAAAGGTTTGACTCATATACATACACAAAACAGCCTAGGTTGCATTTTGGCGAAAGTTTCACTTTAATGCATATTTCAATCCGGCTATTTTAACAAAGATCTCCTGACTTGATATTGATATTATGTATCTGAGTGTAAATGCTTGATAGTTTCTCTCTCATCTAGTTAAATGAGACCAACATATTTATTCGAAAGGACTAACAACCTATTAAACAAAGAAATGGTATTGAATCACTAATTCTAAAGCTAATTTAGGGTCACAGAAAAGGGTTTCTTTCACTTTCACAGGGAAAATATTGTGAGTAAAGGAATTCAGCCATTTACCAACTATAGCACTCCTCTCATTTCTTGTAAATCAGCTGCTTCACAGACAATAGTATCACTCATATGGGAAACATGTCCTTCAGTCAGGCTGATATTACATCATCTGCCCTCTCTGCAGGGCATTGGTCAGTGTATTAGGGGTAAAAAAACTTGACTGAATTCTTTAAGGCTTATATAACGAGCCAAATAGAAACCAAACTTTCAGTAGCTGAACATTAACACTTACTTCAACTCACGGGTGGGAATCATACGTTTACAGCAAACAGCTTGAGTATCGTCTGTTACAACAGCAAGAAAAGAGTTCTGTGTAAGTAGTTTTTAATATTTAAAAAAAAAAAAAGCAATGATTTCTCTTTCTGTCAGCCACTCTGAACCATGAATGGCAGAGCTGAGGTCACTTTTCTCTTTGTGTTTATCAGTGCTGGTTTGTTTAATGTCACATCTTTTATCAAACTTTTGGAATTACAGTTCATGTGCTTCAGTTCTGTATTGGGATATTTTAGGCTCAGAAAAAAATTGTTGCACATGAAATACAGTTAGTCAAAAAATGATTCTCACAGAAATAGTAATACTAATCATTTATTTTGAGAAACCAAAAATCGATTCACAGATTAGCTGTAATTAAAAGACATAATTAAAAAATCACCATCAGTAATCAGGTCGCTCTTTGACTCTGTCAATTGTGGGGACGGAGCCTCTTTCTGGGGGAAAGTTCACTGAAGTCTCGGTCAGGAGGGCTGACAGACGCTGTTTTTTGGGCAGAAATGTGAGGAAGAGTTGGTAGGACAGACAGGAGGATGGACGCTTCTCCACGTACAGCTGTGGTATTTGTTTTCTCATATAAGTTGCCAAAGATAGTTAAAGTAACCACGTTAGTTTTGTTTGGTCCTGTAAAGATGCTTTGTGGGACATTTCTCTGTAATTAGTTGAGTAAAGGACCTGTGCAGTTATCAGACTGTGTAACCGACACGCCCTCGATACGTGAGTCATTGTATAATTAGGGGTACATGTCATGTCTATAGACTTTATTGAACAATTTATTTATTCATTCACTTAAAGCAATGATCAATTTTACATCAGGGCACATTTCTCTTTTTTTTGATACAAAAAGTCAACAGATTCCACCATTTATTGAGCAAAACATGCTCATACTAAACTGGAATTTGTTGTTTTTTTGCTGTCTAACATGCCAAATATCGGGTTTTGAATTTAGCACATTAAGGGTGTATATTATGGAAACATCTAGTTTATTTATCAAAAAAGAATACTGGTATTTTAACTTTTTGGTTAAAATGAAATGTACCCCTAATTATAGAATGACATGCGCAGCACGTGACGATGAGTGGGCAGGACAGACAGGAGGACAGACAGGAGGACAGACAGGAGGACAGACAGGAGGACTGACAGCAGGACAGACAGGAGGACAGACAGGAGGACAGACAGCAGGACAGGCAGGAGGACAGACAGGAGGACAGTAGGACAGACAGCATGACAGGCAGGAGGACAGACAGCAGGACAGACAGGATGACAGACAGGAGGACAGACAGGAGGACAGACAGGAGGACAGGAGGACAGACAGGAGGACAGACAGGAGGACAGGCAGGAGGACAGACCGGAGGACAGACAGCAGGACAGACAGGAGGACAGACCTGACGCACGAGAACTGAATCTCGACATGAAACGATGAAATCCACCTCTAATGGGCACTTTTTTGAACTATTACTCATATTTAAGCATGTAAAAGTGGAAGGCCCCTGGAAGGAAGTTATGTTTATGGATTTAAAACTCACAAAGGTTCAAGTCACTCCACTGTCACGTCTCATCTATGTGGTGTCCTCTTGTCTCTCCCTCCTCCCTCTCCTCCACCACTCCCCACCCCAAACTTCTCCGCTCCCTCACTATCCCTTCCCTCTACTCTCCACAACCTGCTCCCCTCTGTCCACCCCCTCTACTCGCCTCTCTCTCCCTCTCTCCCTCCACCCCCTCTCTTCTCTCTCCCCCTCTCCTCTCTCCTCCTCCCTCCCTCTCTTCCCTCCCTCTTCTTCTCCCTCTCCCTCCCTCTCGCTCCCCCCCCTCCCTTTTTATATTTTTATTCCGCTGTTTTTTTCTTACATCTCTATGTGCAAAAGGAATTTATTTATTCATTTAAAAAAAAAAACACAGAATAGGTACTTTTTAATATATGCACCTGCCTGATCCCCCATTCAAGCTGCAGTGTGAATGGGGCTGGTGACTCTCCCACACTGCAGCACAAACCTGCAGCATTTGGCCGCACCACCTGATTTGGTCTGAATGTAATTGTTTATCTGATCATATTTGTAACTTTCATTTGCTTATATTTTACTGCAGTTTTCAAGGATCACCATGGATACTCCACATGACTGTGAATCAGTTGAAGAAATTAAAGAAGCTCTACAAAACAACAATCAGGCCAAAGCTATGGCAAAGATCCAAGAGTATCTGGACAGGCAGAATAACATTCCACTAAATATTGCCATCACAGGAGAGACCGGCTCTGGTAAATCCACCTTTGTTAATGCCTTTAGAGGCATCAAAGACGGGGATGCTGGAGCTGCTCCTACTGGGGTTAGAGAAACCACCAAAAAGCCCACACCATACCCCCATCCAAACTATCCCAATGTTAAACTGTGGGATCTTCCAGGTGTTGGCGGCAGACATTTTCCAGCTGATCAGTACCTTAATGATGTTGGATTTGAGAAGTTTGACTTCTTCATCATCTTCTCAGACACTCGCTTCAGAGAAAATGACGTGAAACTCGCCCGGGAGATCCAGAGGATGAAGAAAAAGTTCTACTTTGTTCGCTCAAAGATTGACAACGATTTGCGAGCTCAGAAACGGAGTCAGAGAGAGTTCAGTGAGACCGAGACTAAGGAACAAATCAAGGAAGACTGCATTCAATGTAAGTGACTTACAATTAAGAATAACTGTAAGATTAATAACTAGATTTCCATCATTAAAACCTGATAAACCCAGTTATCACAGTAAAGAAGTGAGTGAATACATAACTCAATACACATCATTTTCTAGTATATGGATCCATCATCTGGCAAAAAATCTAGCAAAGGTTAGCTGCTGAGACTTTTCACATGTATTGATGTGTTGTTGTCATCACCAGTTGAAATTGCATTTCTTTTTAATGAGACAATTTACCACATGCCTGCATATCCTTAACATTATGTAGGTAAAAAATGAAAATTCTAAACAAAAACGTCGAGCGTGCACTTAACAGGCTTAACAGGCTATTGTAAGGCTCATGGCTCATGACAGGCTGTAACATGGACATGTACATTATGAACATAAACACGAAAATGCTGGATTACGTGTCCGTCTCCGCCAGTGAGGGAGTAAATGCACGCTTGACGGATTGACTAGTTAGGTCTAGCTACCGGAACACACGGATGTCAACAAACAGGTAAGTAGCTCCTTGCACAAACACACTGTTTTAGCTACTTTTTTATTCATTTTGAGTCATACACGCTACAGTGCTGTGTGCTAAGGTGTCTGCTGATGTTGCATAACTTTTGGTGTGAGATGTGGAGCATGTTAAGACGCCTAAAACACAGTGTAAAGTTCTGACCCCATGCTGTTAGCGTTCAATGCTACATCTCCGTTCACGGAGCTCTGTAATGGCTGGACCAAATTTGTTCACGTCTTCGGTGCTGGCAAGTCAAGGGTAGCTTGAGCAATGAAGCTGCATGTTTAAATCGACCGAAGTTCTCCTTTAATTTTCATTGTGTGAAAAAAAGTCCAGGAGGTAGCTTCCAACTGTAAGGGGCCGAAGGTAACAGACAATTAAGTGCTTAGCTAAGCTTGACCTGCATGCCAAATAATGAGAGATGCCTGAACACATGGTCAAACTCCTTTTTATCTGTTAAGTAATTTGGCAAGGGAACCAATCAGAAGAAGTGGGTGTCCTTGAGAGGAGACTCTTAAAAAAGGCCCTGACAGAAGGAACAGGAGGGTGGCACTTGGAAAAACCTCGTGAGAGCAAAGGCTGAGGTTCTGATGGAGCGAGGACAAGCACTTTGGCATTGTTTTGTCCAGAGATTTGATAATGTCAGAACGCAGCCGCTTCTGATCCGGACTCAAGGCGTTAGATTTTGTTTTGATAAGGATTGCTCTATTTCCACCCGGCCTTGCCTCCGCAGTATCCTTTATTATCAAACTTCATGCTGACACCTTTGAAGAGGGAAGCCCAGAAACATCACTTTTTTACTTCCAAATCAAGCAGCTCAGGCTCAGTGGCTTAGCGTGGTACAGAAACTCTACTTGGAGGAATGTTCAGTCAAAGCAACAGCAACAATAAGTCACCCAGTGCAGGCCTCTGACTTTCACAATAAAAGCTGTTATTTGTTTTAAAGTCATTATCAGTTATTAAATTCACCCACCTAGAAAAATGAAAGCACATGGGATTACTGCACTGGTGAGAAACAAAATGAGAAGCACAACAACATCCAAACTGAAAAGTGCATATTATTTAGTGAATATACAAATAAACATACAATCTAAATGGTTTCATCATTTTAAAAACAAATTATCATACCATTTATTTCCTTTGTGACACAGGTCTTCAGGAACAAGGTATTCAGTCTCCACAGGTCTTCCTGGTGTCCAGCTTTGAGCTCCACCTGCATGACTTCAGTCTCTTAACGGAGACACTGGAGAGAGAACTTCCTGAACACAAGAGGAACGCTCTGCTGTTTGCCATGCCCAACATCAGCCTGGAGATCATCAACAAGAAGAAAAAGGCTTTCCAAGCCAAAATAAAGTGGCATGCTACTCTTTCTGCAGCTGCAGCAGGAGTTCCAGTTCCTGGGCTTTCTATTGCTGTTGATGCAGCTTTGCTGGCTGGTGTTGTCACACAATACGTATTTGGTTTTGGTCTTGATAGACCATCACTGAAGAGTCTGGCTGAAAGCTCAGGTGTGCCATTTGATGATTTGATGACTGTCATCATTTCACCACTGGCTGCACGCGAAATGACCGCTGATCTTATCATCAAGGTGTTAAGTCAGTGTGCAGGTACAGCTGCATTAATAGCAGCAGAGGAAGGGTCCAGACTCATTCCAATAATTGGAATCCCAGCAGCAATGGCCCTGTCTTTCACCGCGACTTACAGTACTTTGAATTTTATACTCAACAACATTGCTGCTGATGCACAGAAGGTGTTTGAAAAGGCCCTGGGCTGAAACACCACAGAGTGATATCATAATAGACTGGTTTTAGTTGTACATTTAATGGTGCTCTGATCAGGATTTTTGGGGCTGATCACTGATCACAGGAAGCAGTAATGGCTGATACCAATCAACAGGATGTATCTTCACTTTATTGTCATCTATAGTTGTTAGTTATTAGTGGCTAGTAAATTCACCATTTACATGTTGAGAATACAACAACTTTATTCTGATTTGAAGGGAAAGGTTAAAAACAAAAGAGAATCAAGAAAAGGTAAGTAAGTAAAACTTTGTTTATATAGCACCTTTTTGACACAGAGATTCAAAGTGCTTTCCAAAAAACAAATAGATAAACACAACAACACACAAAAACACAAACAAAGAGGGTATGTAAGATCAAACAAGGGAAGATAAAACAAAAGGGAGGGATGAATTAAAAGAGGCACAACAGATGAGAAAACAAACAAGGAAATCTATAAAAAGGCTTGCCTGTAGAGGTGGGTTTTGAGCAGGTGAATAGGATTTAGAAAATATTCTGTGTGTCATTCTCAGTTGTGTCAGTCTTTGTGCCCTGCAGCCACTACACCACTACCTGCTCACTGCTCCACGTCATTTATTTATTGTAAACTGAAACAGCAGTCCACTGTTTAAACTCTGTCAGCTGTTGGCTCTGAACTGGGCTCAACCAGACGGCGTCACATCGTCCCCTCACTCAGGGGTGACAGAAAATAGTTTTTTTGAAAAGACAATCCCAAATCATACATTGAATGGGCTGCTTCCAACTACAGTATGTTGATTACAAAATAGATCATCTTCTCATGTTGTTACCATAGTTATCTCTCTCTCACCACAGCACTGACTGGCCTCTTAGTGAGAGACCTAACATTACTATAAACGTTCATTGGTACCGGTCCTTCTATGCCCTCAGTCACTAACATCTTTCTGGTAGGAGCCTGTGAATATATTGCACTGGTTAAACAAAGAGGACACTAAATATCTGTACTGATATTAGCAGGGGTGGAGCTAGTTAGCTGTTAGCAGCCAGGGAGCAGCAGAGTCCTGCGCTGTGTGTGGTTGTGGCTTTGTAGCACAAACAAACTGTCTCATGTGTTTATCTGATGGTAAATAAATGTTTATCAGCTGATAACGATTGTTGCCCTCCTGATCAGAACACCCTTATGTACATTATAATGAACTGAAACTGGTTGTTGTATCATTCAATGAGAGAGTTTTCTCATGTCACAGATCTGTGCAAAAATGTGTATTCTTTAATAAGCAAGAGGGTTTTTACTGAATGTTATTGTTCTTACAGCTTTTTGAAATGGTATTGATCACAGTGTACAAAGTGTGTCTGTATGTTGTGTTGAAGACACAAATTTGACCACAACCTAGAATTTCTTTAAATTCAATTCAGATTCATATTCAGAAATATAGGTTTTACATATGGGTTTTAACTATAAAACATGTTTTAATATTACCTTTCCTATTCATTAATGATAGTTTGTGTGTGTGTGTATTATATGAATCATTTAAAGTTATGATAAAGTGTTTGTATCACATCAGTTACACTTAATCTGAAACATTTTGTCTTCAGCTTGTATCATTTCTACTATAGTTACACTTAATCTGAAACATTTTGTCTTCAGCTTGTATCATTTCTATAATATCTGAAGCAGTTTGAGTTTCCTTTATTATGTCAGGTTTTATTTTCAATGTAAATTTTTATTTCGATGACACAATTTTATGTGACAGTTTAGCCCCATAGTAAGACACTGACCCACACTAGTTCTTCCACATTCTTTCTTATTTTCAGGTTCATCAGCCATTAACTGCTTTTATGTTGCATTTGAATTTAAGAACCTAAGAGTCTTAGACGACCCTCGACTCAGAGAGAGAACCTGAAATGTGTCCAAAAGTTCAAAATACAGAAATTATCTCAGAGAGTCTTGTAGGTCTGTTGCTGTCAGCAATAATTCCACATCCTGTTTCAAACCAGGAACAATTTGACTTAATTAGTCAAAGTGTACATCACTGACTGCATGAGGTCGTTCAGGAAACACCTTCCCTTCTGAGGAATTTCAGCTAAACTGACCTGAAAGTGTATTAATTGTTATAATTGTGTGTGTTTTTTGTTTTTGTTTTGGGTGATGTGGTCCACGTCTGCTATAAGACACAGTGGGAGCATGTTAACATTCATTAAGTCAATCAAATTATTGGTGTAGAAAATGTATTGGTGTATCTCAGTGGCTATTTTGTTAACATCATACTTAATTACATAGAATTCTGTTTCCTAATTATGACTTGATTGTTTTCATTTGCTCATTTTGATTGACCTGCAGTTTGATTGCTTAAAATATTAAATTTCCAATTATATGAACTATCTGCATATTTGTCATTTTTGTCTGATTCAAATTGTTTACACATTATTTTTCTGATAGTTTCAGCACTAATTAAGTGAATGAGTTCCTAGAAGTAGCTCATCAGTGGAAGATTCAGGCTGTGATCCTGTTAACTAACTCAGAATAACAGTGTGCAGCAGAAACAATCTGAGCCAGGTGCATTGTGGGGATTCTTCAGTGTCACGGTGGGTTTGGTCACAGAGAATACGTTCACTCTGCAGCTGAATAAAGCTAAATACAGTCCAAACTGCTGAGAGGAGACATTAATCCTGCACAGTTCACATACAGGTTACTGAGGACTCAACCTGACGTCTTAATTAACACACACACACATCAGGACAACATGCAACTCAACCTAAACACACAAGATTATTAAAGTGTCCAGTAACTTTATTATTTTCAGTGAGTGCTGTATGCTGTTTTCACCACAAGGGGGCACCTGTGAGCCTGTTTAGTGAGACAAATACCTGCACTGCATCTTTAGATGAATATGACTCTTATTCCTGCTGTCATCTGTTTTAATTTATGTTAGTAAAGTCAAACACAAGATTATTGGACTGCACAGCCACACCTGGATCTTTACCTGAACAAGTCAACACAAACTGAATGACTCACAGTGAAGAGTCTGCAACATCATCTGAGCAGCAACCATTCATTTAGCCGTGTTTAACCTGATAAACTGTTATTGTGATTGTGAATATTCATGTGAATGTTTGAGCTTCACATAAAAGCTTTAACTGAATAGTGTGAAGATGGTTTTATGTCACTAAATCATTATGTTTGGATTTCTGTCTGATGAGAAACATTACAAGACTTCAGGCTCAGGTCTTTAATGAGTAAATGATTAATTAATTCATCAGTAAAATAATATGAATGAATGCTTTAAAAGGTGGTGTAATCCAGGCCAGACCTGAGCCAAAGCTTCATGTGAAGCCATGCAATCAGAATTACTGCTGCTTGATATGAAAAGCCTCCAGTACATGTTCAGCATCATTCTTTGGTACTGACAGTTTTAACTATACATCTTCTACTTCAAGAGAAGAAAATGGAATACAGAATCAGAAGTCAACATTTCTTTAATGTTCAGACGTCAACAATCATGATAAAGCTGAGAGGAAGCCAGCAGGTAGAACAGGAAGTTGTTCTCATGGACAGTACAGTGCGCTTATCTGTGTATTTTATCTTCAGCATGACAAAAACACATTTTTCTATCATGTTCACTGTCTATATAAAAGCAGCAGACGCTGAACAAGGAAAAACCCACAATGTCATGAAAAGTTTGAGCTATAAATGCAGCAGATTTCAAATACAATCATTGTTTAATTGTGAGAATAGAAGGTAAATAACAAATAACAGCTGTGTTTGTAACAAAGACACAGTTCACCACAGTTTGAATTTAAACCCAGTACCAAGGAAAGATACGCCCATTTCACGTCTGAAGGAGACGCCTGTTCCCAGCACCTTTGCCTCCACTTGTGTTGGACTGATCTTGGCGCCGGTGTCTGCAGACAGACCGATGGTAGCTGTCGCAGGCCCAGCTGAGACTGAAGTACTGGCCAGTTCTGCTTTAACCATAGCTCTGGCACCGGAATCAGACAATCCTACATCCATGCTGGCACTGGGTCCTTTGGTCTCAAAACCTTCAGAGAGACACTTCATTTAATCTCAATGACGACTAGAGAACAATCATACCAGAGAAAGCTTGTTCCAAAAAAAACATGGGGTCAAAGTCTCAAGAGAGTCATAAAGGATGAAACTTTCTAAAAGTACAGTTTGTCTCAGATATCAGTCGACAGAAGAACATCTGATTTACTGGACTTCAGTCTGATTTGTTAGTTTAGGGCAGGGGTCATTGAAACTGAGAGCTACTTCATGGGTACTGAGTCATACGAAGGGCTACCAGTTTGATACACTCTTCTGAAATATCAAATTTGCTCAGTTTGCCTTTAAGTTATATATGATTATTAATGATTTATGATACTCATCTATGTAAAGACTCTGATCACGTTAATGATTTCTCACAATAATTATCAACAATGACTTAAGAAGTTGGGAAAAAGATAATATCAATATTCAATTTTCATTTTTAGAACAGGCCTGAGGGCTACTCATGTGGTCCCCATGGGCACCATGTTGGTGACCCCTGGTTTAGGGTGACAAGTCATCAAGGAGTCATCAAGCCAGATTGTTTCAATTCCATAAAACCTTCTACACCTGAGGAACTGATGTGTCAGACAGTTTTCTCTCAGTGGTGGAATAAACTCTCATCACTAAAATCATTTCACATGTTGTTGTTTTCAGAAATATAATATTCTCTGTTCAATTTTGACTTTCTTCTCTGTGTCTAATGACCATTATGTACATAACATTGCAACTTTTTCTTAAAATATCAAAACTGAACCTTCTGAGTTTTTTTAAGCATGATTTGTAGTTGTCACATTTTTCTTCACTGTGGGCTCATTTTTCATGAATACAATAGTCCTGCACCTCTGTGAAAAGAGGTGAGGAGAAGAAGAAGCTTTTTACGTAGTAAAACAGTTACAATGCCATAAATCATTGAAAAATGACTTTCATTGATAATCTATCCTGCTTAAATTGATTTAGAAAAGAAGAATCCATACATATAAACATTTACAACATGGCCAAAATTGTTACCAACATTGGAATAATGTAATACAATACTTACAATAAAGATAATAATATAACAACTTCAGTGTATTTTTTCAAGGATCTGTTTTTGTTGAACAGCTTGTTTTTTAAAAATGAGAAAAGTAGAATAAAGTGATTCTGATGAAATACGATTTTAAGTTGGATTTCTTCATTTTCCTAGCAGATATGTCACATGACCATATGATACAATTTACTTTAATATTTGGTGTAATTTTAGTGATTTTTATTGAAAGCCTGTTGTGCGGTTCAGGGGGTATAGTCCCAAAATACAATTTTAACAGCCCAGTGGAGTAAATAATCTATTTGACTGAAAAGAACTTAATTAAAACGAGATTTACTCGTGTTTGAAAGAGAGAAAAGGGAAACTTTGTTATTTGTTTTTGCCGATTAATATTCACATTCACTAATATTCAATTTGTACCAAAACAATGATAAACTTCACATTTGACTTGACTGTACACATGTGAACATACGACATATTAAAGTTTATTTAACATGAAGATACTAAAAATCAAAGTTTCAGCAGTTTGTTTTCCTCCAATGAGATCTGTCAGCTCTTTGTCTCACTCTCAGTTACTAAAGTTATAAATTAACAAGAGGTTTATTAAATGTAAATGTTACATCTGTCTGCTCGATACTATATTTTTTAGAGGAAAGTATATACTTACTACCTGACATCTTCAGGATGAGTTTACTGTGAAAGAAAAAGAGGAAATGTCAGCAGCAGATAAAAAACAGAGTTTCTCTGTGAGAACGACCTCATGTGGAATAAAAATAACTGTGGTAATGAACATATTCTGTACAGATCTATAGAAAATTATATTTTATAATGTATCTGGAAAGCCATAAAGCATGTTTACTTTCAGCTGAAATAATAAAGCTCACATGGTGTACTGCTTACCTGAATGATGTTCCTTTGTTAACAGCAGAAGTTGTGTGCTGGTGCGATCAGCTCAGATGCTGGAGTGAACACAGTTGGGCACAGTGCATATATACAAGATGGGGGAAGAAAGTGAAAGTATGAAAATAGCTTAAGCAGTCTTAAACAAAGGAGCCAAAAAATGAGCAGAAACCACGAACTGACACTGATCAGTTTCATCGTTGAGTGTAACTGAAGTAAACAGTTAAGTAAAAGTATGAATTTCAGGGAAATTGTAGGCTTTAATATAAGTCTGTGTGTGTGTGTGTGTGTACAAAGTGGGAAAAGTGAAAGTCACTCATACTAATAGGACTCATGTGACTTGATATTAACAGCTGGTGGAGGCTAGAACTGAGCTAAATCTCCATGTGAACATATTGACTTGAGTTCATCCTGTAAACATTCACTGCTTCTTCATATGAAATGCCTCCAGTAAATGTTGAGCATCATTCTTTGGCATTTCCTGGGATCAACTTTACATCAAAGACATCGACATCACAGTAACTCCGGACATACAAATGAGTTAATGAAAATCCTGTCCAACAGAGAGCTGACCTAACCGGAGAAAAATGACGTTGTTGTTGCCAAAGGACTGAACTTTACAGTAACTACAGAACAGATTCTGGTTGTAGATCTCATCACAGCAACAGAGTCAGACATCAGAAACAACAAGCTGGCAGACACAGAAGCAGAACAGCTACGGTTGAAGGTATCAGCTGTTCCTGCTAATGCAAAAGCACGTCCTCCAACCACACTACTGAGGAAAGGAAGGCCCTGCATCACTCAGAAGAGACAGACAAAGAGAGATGCACTGTGGTGCTGAACACAGCAGACTACCACACCAAAGTCACTGATCTGCCCAGTGATACTAACACCTATGAGACGCTGAGGTGAGATCTTACCTGTAGATACAAAAAGAAGATTTTAGAATATCTGCACAAACTGGAAAAGAACAAAGCCATTGACAGGCCATTATATTACAGACTGTACCCCGGGGAAGCCATCACATGTATCTATGGACTCCATAAGTTATACAAGGAAGGAGCACCAACTGAGTGGATTTGTTAACAGGAGGAGTTGTGTGCTCCTTCTATGCCTTCGGTCACTAACAGATTTCTGGTAGGAGCTTGTGAATATATTGATCTGGTTAAACCAAGAGGACACTAAATATCTGTACTGATATTAGCTGTTAGCAACCAGCGAGTAGCAGAGTCCTGCGCTGTGTGTGGTTGTGGCTTTGTAGCACAAACAAACTGTCTCGTGTTTATCTGACGGTAAATGAACGTTTATCGGCTGATAACATTTGGTGCCCTCCTGATCAGAACACCCTTATGTACATTATAATGAACTGAAACTAGTTGTTTTAAGTCATAAATGTTCATATATGGAATTCAACATGTTGCCTAAATATTTGGATTTGTGACCGTAGAGAAGACAAAAACAAACATGAGGACAGTAGCATGGTATGGAAGCCCTGAGGGCCAAGTGAGAATTATTCATTTTTTTGATTTGTCAAGTGTGAAATAAAATAATATTTTTTTTCATGAGAAACATGTTTGTTTTGTTTTTGAATGTGTGAAACAGAGTGAAAAATTATTTGTGAGAAGATTTTTTCTTCTTGTGTGTTGTCTCATGAAAAAATTAAAATATTTTCACTCAGTTCAAAACATGATATTCTTTTTTCTTCTGAAAAACGTGTTTTTACTTGGTTTCATCATGAAATGTGACGTTTTTTCCCCATGAAAAGTTTTTTCCACATGTTTTCTAGTGTTGTGTCGGTCGCGAACGTGTCGTTCAAATGAACAAATCTTTTGAGTGAACGAAGTGAATGGAATCACTTCCTGAACTGATTCGTTCCTTTCTCAGTTCAGTTGAGCTCAGCAGCGAGCATGCCAGCGGGGAGTGGAACTGCCGCGACTCACAGAGAACTGTGAGGACGTAATTCACATTCGCGCTGATTCGTTCATGATTCGCGAACCTACTGCACACAGAGAACTGTCGCTGATGAGGTGATTCTCGTTCGCGTACTGTGCTGAAAGTGGCGCTGTGTCACTCACTCACTCACTCAGGGCAGAGGAGTTGATTCACGTTCAGTAACCATACTACTAAAATTAGCGCTGTGTTGCGAACATCCGTGTAGCATCATGTTAAGTGATTTTACTGCACAGTAAAAGTCACTCACGTTCGCGAATGTGATTCTCAGCAGGTAACATAACGAGGGACGCCAGGACGTGAATCGCGTTCGCCCTGTCACTCACTCATGATTCGCATCAGATTCTCGTTCACGTACTGTGCTGAAAGTGGCGCTGTGTCAGTAAGTCACTCACTCAGGGCGGAGGAGTTGATTCATGTTCAGTAACCGTACTGCTAAAACTAGCGCTGTGTTGCTAACATCCGTGTAGCATCATGTTAGCTGATTTTACTGTGCACAGAGGACACTTTCACTGTGTAATAATTTTAGTGCATGTATACCACTCAAATCAGCGCTGCGTCTCCCGCGAATGATTGTGTACTATAGTCCATGAACGCACCGTCCCTCAGTATGTGAACGGGAAACACAGGGCTGATTAATGAACTGAATGACGGATTATTTGGCTGCTTATCAGTTCAGGGAGTTGGAGAGCATTGAACGATTCGGTGAACGAATCTCATTTTAATGAACAGATTCTAGAGATTCAGTACAGTAAAAGTAACTGCCGTTCCCATCACTAATGTTTTCACAGATTGGAAAAAAACAGGATTAGAAAGATTATCCTGGCAAAAATTTTTTGTATCCGTCAGATCACAAGTCATAAACACAGGAGAGAAGTAGTTTCGATCATAAAACGGATCACCAGAAATGAAACATTTCTCACATGGCCCCTCAGGGCTTCCGTAGAACAGACAGTTTATGCTCTGCAGGTTTGAACCTTCAACACTGTGAACTGTGGCTGCAGATGTTGTTTCCTCAGTCTGCTGCTGCTCTGACTGCTTCATGGTCTCAGGGAAAGGCTTTAAAAAATCACCTTAAATAAATTAAAGTTGACCTGTGGCAGCCCTTAGAGGAGGAGATGGATATTTAAGTTGAAATGTAAATGTATATCTTTGATTGTTTTTCTTGAAATGTCATGCTCAAGTGAACACGAAGTGCCTTAATAACAGACTGCAGAAGAAAGTGAAAGTAAATCAAGTCTGACCAATAAGGAAACCTAAGATGCTCCGTTACACTGGTGGCAGTTGTGTCTGCTGCTGGCTGCTGATATCTTTGGTTTTATAACAGGATGTTTGTTTCAGAGCTTGTTTCTGTTGGAGTCAGTAAGTGAAAGTAAAGACTTATGGGAAACTGAAGGCTTTACAATAAGCCTGCAGGCTCTGTGGCTCAGTGGACGACAGTGTTGGTCTGTTGGTCAGACACAATATGACACTCACAGTCCTTTCAGTCTGTGATAATAGATGAAGGTCAGCAACTCATGTACAACTTGTCACTTGTTTTTTGTTTGTTTGCACTGAACGGACAGGAGTTCATTTTGAGTGTCATATTTACAGAGGTCAACTGAATCAAAGTATTAAGAGAAGAGATATACTTTTCTTTGCAGAAAGATAGAAGTTATTAAAGACCAACTCACTATAGTAGTTTCACACTGGCACGGTTCTGGTTCTGGCACTGGTTCGGTTCTGGAGTTTCAGAACCTTGGTGCTGTCTGACGAACCAGCCCGCTTTCACACCAGTTTAAGTTCGGGAACCAGAACTGTGCCGGAGCCCTGCCAGTGTGAAACCCCTATCAGAGCGTCCCCATTATAAGTATGTTCCTAATGTGTTAGAATGCATTACAGACATGGCTTCATAGAAAGTGTTGCCATGATTCCTTTTATGGTTGTCATTTGAGTAATTTCTAGTCATGGTTCGGAATTCTGTGCCTTCTTGTTGTGACTTATGTTTTGACTTTATGCCCTTTTTGTGTCTCTTCTGTCTTTTCAGTGTCTCCTCTATTTTGTTCCCCTCTGTGTTTCCTTTTGTTACCTCACCTGTCCTCTTCCCTCCTCACTCTCCTCACCTGTTCCTGATCTCCATTGAGTCTCTGTTCTCTCTGCACTCCTTGTCAGTTCGTTGTGTGTGTGATGTCCTTGATCATACTATGTTTCCGCCAGTGTCTCCTATTGGTATGTTTTGGATTTAGATTTCTTATTTTTGCACTTTAGCCTGTGTTGCTACTTTGCTTTTGCTCCCTTTTGACTAGTTTGTGTTAGCTCCATTTTTTTTTTTTTTTTGTATTTGTTCAGTTTTTTTGTAAAATAAAGCTCTCTTGTTTTTCCCATTTCCTGCCTCCTGTGTTTGTCTGCATGTTGGGTTCTAGATTACAACCTCACCCTGATAATTTCTATTAATACAAACAAACCATACCTGTAAAAAGTAAAAATAACCCAGATGATTTGTAAAGGACCAGCAAATATTGTTAGCTATTTGTTTACCCTGATCATCTCTCTGCAGGTTAAAACTTTAAACAGAAGCTCTGATCGCATTTTATGTCACAAAATGTCTGTTTTGGAGTTCTGGTTGCTGATCAGACTTCAGGCTCAGGTGATCTTCTGTGGGCATTTGAAATAAAGAATTATTAGTAAAAACAAGAAATTGATTAATAGTAAAAGGTTTTGCCTACTTTAAAACAAAGGTTATATTTTCTATAAACTTTTAAATGCTTGTTTATCAGGACTTGAGTCAAATCTTCATCTGAAACTATACAAACTAAGTCTGCAAGATTGAATTAATCAACATTTACTTTAAAATGTCTTCAGTAAAGTTTGAATGTTATTCTTCTGTACTGCCTTGGATGAGCTGTGTTCAGGGGGAAATCAACTGTGCATCTTATTCTTCTGCAAGCTGCAGGATGTTATGTTAAAAGAAAAACAGACAATAGGAAGTAAAGATTACTTGAGTTTACAAGTTTAATGTCAGCAAAGCAGGATAAAGACAAGTGGAAGCCAGTGGCAGGAACATGAAGTTCATGGCAGGATATGAAACAATCAAGACAATGGTGACCTCTGATTAGCACAGTACAAGTACAATTATTTTATTTGTATGTCAGTATGACAACAGTAGTCTTTTTTGTTCAGTTAAAGACACTGAAAGATCACTCATTTCCCAATGGATTATCTGCAGTGAAGATAAACGGCTGTATTTGACAAAGATATGCAGTTTACAATAGATTCAATTCAAAGCCACTCCCAAACACAGAAAAGCCCCCCCCCCTTTTTTTTTTTACCAAAAGAGAAGCCTGTGCTGTATGCTGTTTTCACCACAAGGGGGCACCTGTGAGCCTGTTTAGTGAGACAAATACCAGCACTGCATCTTTAGATGAATATGACTCTTATTCCTGCTATCATCTGTTTTAATTTCTATTACTAAAGACAAAAACACAAGATTATTGGACTGCACAGCTACACCTGGATCTTTACCTGAACAAGTCAACACAAACTGAATGACTTAAAAAGGACAGTGAAGAGTCTGCAACATCATCTGAGCAATGTCATGACAAAAAGTTTGAGCTATAAATGCAGAAGATTTCAGACACAATCATTGTTTAATTGTGGGAATAGAAGGTAAATAACAAACAAAAGCTGTGTTTGTAACAAAGACACAGTTCACCACAGTTTAAATTTGAATCCAGTACCAAGGAAAGATACGCCCACTTCACGTCCGAGGGAGAAGCCTGTTCCCAGCAGCTTTGCCTCGACACCTGAGGGACCGACGCCAACGCCGGTATCTGCAGACAGACCGAGGGTAGCTTTCGCAGGCCCAACTGAGACTGAAGTACTGGCCAGTTCTGCTTTAGTCATAACTCTGGCACCAGACTCAGATAAGCCTACTCCTATGCCGACACAGGGCCCTTTGGTCTCAGAACACATCGGGCCAATTTCTTTACGAACATAACCCGATCCTTTAACAGCGTACGTTCCACCCTTTACAGCCTCATCGCTCTCTTCGTTACCTTCATAGTCATCAGCATCAAAACTTCCACTAGGTTCCTCGTTGAAACAAAGTTCTCTGCCGACAGCTCGAGCTGCTTTATCTGCAAACAGAGAGACACTTAATTTAATCTCAAAGACGACTAGAGAACAATCATACCAGAGAAAGCTTGTTCCAAAAACAACATTTTGCCAAAGTCTCAAGAGAGTCATGAAGGATGAAACTTTCTAAAAGTACAGTTTGTCTCAGATATCAGTCAACAGAAGAACATCTGATTTACTGGACTTCAGTCTGATTTGTTAGTTTAGGGTGACAAGTCATCAAGGAGTCATCAAGCCAGATTGTTTCAATTCCATAAACCCTTTTACACCTGAGGAACTGATGTGTCAGACAGTGTTCTCTCAGTGGTGGAATAAACTCTCATAACTAAAATAATTTGCTTTCAAATTATAATATTCTCTGTTAAATTTTGACTATCTTCTCTGTATCTAATAACCTTTATTCTCATAACATTACAACTTTTTCTTAACATATCAACTCTAAACCTTCTGAACCCAAAGCACTTTTTGTATTTGTCACATTTTTCCTCACTGTGGGCTCATTTTGAATACCTTAGTCCTGCACCTCTGTGAAAAGAGGTGCAGGAGAAGAAGAAGCGTTTTACATAGTATAACACAGTTACAATGTCATAAATAATTGAAAAAATGAGTAATTGATCATTTATTTATTCATTTCTTTTCTCATGATTAATCATCATCTTGTTATTCTGGAAACAACCTTTGCTTGTGATGATTACGACATAAATAACTCAAAAAAAACAAATACAATTCATCACGGGAAGACAGGAAATAATGATGAATAAGATTTTCAAGATAAAATGTTGTCTTTTAAATTCTGACTTTATATTCTGTATCTCCTGATCTTTTTCTGACAACATTGCAACTGTTTCTTAAAATATGAACACTAAAGTCCTAAAATCTATTTTACCAACAGCCCATCGGAGTAAATTATCTATTTGACTGACAAAACAATTATTCAAAAAGTAATTTACTTAACTTCATCATCAAGAAGAGAAGGAAAAATGTGACATTTGCAGATTTATTCTGACTTTACTGTACACATGTGAACATACACTATATTAAAGCTTATAAAGTGAGAAATTTACTAGAGGTTTATTAAATGTAAATGTTAGATCCGTCTGCCCGACAAACTACTTTTTAGAGGAAAGTATATACTTACTTGACATCTTTAGGACAAGAAGTTTACTGTGAAAGAAAAGGAGGAAATGTCAGCAGCAGATAAAACCAGAGTTTCTCAGTGAGAACGACCTCAGGTGGAATATAAATAACTGTGGTAATGAACATATTCTGTACAGATATCTAGAAAATTATATTTTATAACACATCTGGAAAGCCATAAAGCATGTTTACTTTCAGTGGAAATAATAAAGCTCACATAGTGGACTGCTTACCTGAATGAGGTTCTTTTGTTAACAGCAAAAGTTGTATGCTGGGTGCGATCAGCTCAGATGCTGGGGTGAACACAGTGGGGCACAGCGCATATATACAAGACGGGAGGAGAAAGTGAAAGTATGAAAATAGCTGTGTGTGTGTGTGTGTGTGTGTGTGTGTGTGTGTGTGTGTGTGTGTGTGTGAGCACGCGCGGGGGTGCAGTAGCCAAAACTCATACTTGAAGTAAAGATTATCGTATTAATTACTGTGGGAAAGGTGAAAGTCACTCATACCAACAGGACTCATGTGACTTGATATCAACAGCTGGTGGAGGCTAGAATTGAGCCAGATCTCCATGTGAACATGTAGACTTGAGTTCATCCTGTAAACATTCACTGCTTCTTCATATGAAATGCCTCCAGTAAATGTTGAGCATCATTCTTTGCATACTGCCTGAGATCAACTTTACATCAAGGACATCGACAACACAGTAACTCCAGACATACTATGTAACCTAGGCTTTTTTGTGTATGTATTTGAGTCAAACCTTTGTGTAAAAGCACAGTTACAATGATAGAGGCACTTTTAAGATTGACTGTATTTTTGTTTTTGGGTCAAACTCATTTTCAATGGGAGTGCTACGGGCACTTTTAAGCTAGCATCAAAATCTCTATGTTTAAAACAGTAAGAAGGCTCGACACAAAATGAAACTTTGCTGGTAGTATCACCAGGGTCTCTACACATGAACACGAGCATTGAGAACATTGTTTGTGTACACAGAGTTTACTAAAAAGAAGGTTTTTTAACAGCTCACGTTAGCAGTAGCTTGTTCCGCGCGCCGTCGTCATGGCAGCCCAAACGTACTCAGGGATCGACACGTCTGGGTAGAGTGTATGTGGTTCGGTTGAGCTATGTGTAGAGACCAGTGTTGGTCACATTACTTTTAAATAGTAATTACTTATAGTTTCTAGTTACTTCTCCCAAAAAGTAACTGAGTTAGTTACGGAATTACTCCAATTTAAAAGTAATTAGTTACCAGGAAAAGTAACTCTTGCGTTTCTTTCTTTTCTTCCCCTTTTGAGCTCGGCATTGATATTAATGTACTCTGCATCTATGTATCTAGTAAATGTCTCTCTGCATGGTGGACCGGCACCTGCTCTCCCTGGTATTTAGCCAATGAAGGAGTCTGGGTCAGCTGTTGATAACAGGAGCATGTTCTCAACAACATACCTGCCTGTCACTGCATTCAGTTCAGTCTGTGTCACAAGTTTTAGTGAAGCTGGAGCAGAAACTTCCAGCTGTAGCTGCTCGGACGGCTCTGTGTCCTTCTGTGTTAGCGGAGCTCACGTTAGCCACACCTGCTGTCATCATCAACAGTGTCAACAACGGAGTTTTTGGCCACTAGTGTTGTAGAAGCGCGTGCAGTTGAGAGATGCTTCATAAGATTATAGTTGCTTAAAACGGACGTGGACAAAGGAGGTTAAAGTCGTGTCTGTACTTCCACCTTGAAAACATAAACTTTCCCTCTGGACTCGCCATTTCTGTAGCCCACCTCTGCTAGCTTGTGTGTGCGAGGCTGTGTGGTTTGTGTTAAAACTGAACACAGCCTCTGATTGGCTTACGAACTCTCACTCTACCTTAGAGAGCCAATCATCACCTCTGCGGTCCCTCCTGCCTCACCGGAGAAAAATAAAGCATCCCTGCTGCTCCGGTGGCTGAGAGCCGAGTCGGATGACAACAGCTTCAATGAGAAACTTCAATTTGTAACGCGCCACATTTTGTAGTCGGTAACGCTAACGGCATTGTAACGATGGGAAAAGTAATTCATTAGATTACTCCGTTACTGAAAAAATAACGCCGTTACTCCCAACACTGGTAGAGACCCTGGTGATAGTACGAGCAAAGTTTCATGTTGTGTCGAGCCTTCTTAGTATTTTAAAAATAGAGATTTTGATGCTAGCTTAAAAGTGCCCGTAGCACTCCCAATGAAAATGAGTCTGACCTGAAAACAATCTTAAAAGTGCCACTTTTATCGTAATAATGCTTTCACACAAAGGTTTGACTCATATACATACACAAAACAGCCTAGGTTGCATTTTGGCGAAAGTTTCACTTTAATGCATATTTCAATCCGGCTATTTTAACAAAGATCTCCTGACTTGATATTGATATTATGTATCTGAGTGTAAATGCTTGATAGTTTCTCTCTCATCTAGTTAAATGAGACCAACATATTTATTCGAAAGGACTAACAACCTATTAAACAAAGAAATGGTATTGAATCACTAATTCTAAAGCTAATTTAGGGTTACAGAAAAGGGTTTCTTTCACTTTCACAGGGAAAATATTGTGAGTAAAGGAATTCAGCCATTTACCAACTATAGCACTCCTCTCATTTCTTGTAAATCAGCTGCTTCACAGACAATAGTATCACTCACATGGGAAACATGTCTCTCAGTCAGGCTGATATTACATCATCTGCCCTCTCTGCAGGGCATTGGTGAGTGTATTAGAGGTAAAAAAACTTGACTGAATTCTTTAAGGCTTATATAACGAGCCAAATAGAAACCAAACTTTCAGTAGCTGAACATTAACACTTACTTCAACTCACGGGTGGGAATCATACGTTTACAGCAAACAGTTCGAGTATCGTCTGTTACAACAGCAAGAAAAGAGTTCTGTGTAAGTAGTTTTTAATATTTAAAAAAAAAAGCAATGATTTCTCTTTCTGTCAGCCACTCTGAACCATGAATGGCAGAGCTGAGGTCACTTTTCTCTTTGTGTTTATCACTGCTGTTTAGTTTAATGTCACATCTTATCAAACTTCAGTTCTTTATTGGGATATTTTAGGCTCAGAAAAAAATAGCACATGAAATACAGTTAGTCAAAAAATGATTCTCACAGAAATAGTAATACTAATCATTTATTTTGAGAAACCAAAAATCGATTCACAGATAAGCTGTAATTAAATGACATAATTATAAAATCACCATCAGTAATCAGGGGGACGGAGCCTCTTTCTGGGGGAAAGTTCACTGAAGTCTCGGTCTGGAGGGCTGACGGTCACAGTGTTTTTTTTTTTTTTCAACACAAACACTCGGGGATTTAAAGTTTTTTGCCTGTGACAGACGCTGTTTTTCAGGCAGAAATGTGAGGAAGAGTTGGTAGGACAGGCAGGAGGATGGATGCTTCTCCACGTATATCTGCGGTATTTTTTTTCTCATATAAGTTGCCAAAGATAGTTAAAGTTACCACGTTACTTTTGTTTGGTCCTGTAAAGTTGCTTTGTGGGAAATGTCTCTGTATTTAGTTGAGTAAAGGACCTGTGCAGTTATCAGACTGCGTAACCGACACGCTCTCGATACGTGAGTCATTCTATAATAAGGGGTACATGTCATGTCCATAGACTTTATTGAACAATTTATTTATTCATTCACTTCAAGCAATGATCAATTTCACATCAGGGCACATTTCTCTTTTATTTGATACAAAAAGTCAACAGATCCCACCATTTATTGAGCAAAACATGGTTATACTAAACTGGAATTTGTTTTTGTTTTTTTGCTCTCTAATATGCTAAATATCAGGTTTTGAATTTAGCACATTAAGGGTGTATATTATGGA
>NC_044193.1:4310345-4313277 GCF_900880675.1 Sparus aurata
CAAAGGTAACAGACAATTAAGTGCTTAGCTAAGCTTGACCTGCATGCCAAATAATGAGAGATGCCTAAACGCAGGTCAAACTCCTTTTTGTCTGTTAAGTAATTTGGCAAGGGAACCAATCAGAAGAAGTGGGTGTCCTTCAGAAGAGACTCTTAAAAAAGGCCCTGACAGAAGGAACAGGAAGGTGGCACTTGGAAAAACCTCGTAAGAGCAAAGGCTGAGGTTCTGATGGAGCAAGGACAAGCACTTTGGCATTGTTTTGTCCAGAGATTTGATAATATTAGAACACAGCCGCTTCTGGTCTGGACTCAAGGCGTTAGATTTTGTTCTGATAAAGATTGCTCTATTTCCACCTGGCCTTGCATCCGCAGTATCCTTTATTATCAAACTTCATGCTGACACCTTTGAAGAGGGAAGCCCAGAAACATCACTTTTTTACTTCCAAATCAAGCAGCTCAGGCTCAGTGGCTTAGTGTGGTACAGAAAACATACTTGGAGGAATGTTCAGTCAAAGCAACAGCAACAATAAGTCACCCAATGCAGGCCTCTGACTTTCACAATAAAAGCTGTTATTCGTTTTAAAGTCATTATTAGTATTAAATTCACCCACCTAGAAAAATGAAAGCACATGGGATTACTGCACTGGTGAGAAACAAAATTAGAAGCAAAACAACATCTAAACTGAAATGTGCATATTATTGAGTTAATATAAAAATAAACATACAATCTAAATGGTTTCATCATTTTTAAAACTAATTATCATACCATTTATTCCTTTTGTGACACAGGTCTTCAGGAACAAGGTATTCAGTCTCCACAGGTCTTCCTGGTGTCCAGCTTTGAGCTCCGTCTGCATGACTTTAGTCTCTTAACGGAGACACTGGAGAGAAACTTCCTGAACACAAGAGGAACGCTCTGCTGTTTGCCATGCCCAACATCAGCCAGCAGATCATCAACAAGAAGAAAGAGGCTTTCCAGGCCAAAATAAAGTGGTATGCTTCTCTTTCTGCAGTTGGAGCAGCTGTACCAGTTCCTGGGCTTTCTATTGCTGTTGATGCACCTTTGCTGGCTGGTGTTGTCACACAATATGTATTTGGTTTTGGTCTTGATAGACCATCACTGAAGCGTCTGGCAGAAATCACAGGTGTGCCATTTGATGATTTGATGACTGTCATCATTTCACCACTGGCTGCACGCAAAATAACCGCTGATCTTATCATCAAGGTGTTAAGTCAGTGTGCAAGCACAGCTGCATTATTGGCAGCAGAGGAAGGGGCCAGATTCATTCCAATAATTGGAATCCCAGTAGCTATGGGCCTGTCTTTCACCGCAACTTACAGTACTTTGAATTTTATACTCACCAAGCTTGCTGATGATGCACAGAGGGTGTTTGAAAAGGCCCTGCAACGTAACACCACGGACTGATATCATAATTGACTGGTTTTAGTTGTACATTTAAGGGTGCTCTGATCAGGATTTTTGGGGCTGATCACTTATCAGTAGAAGTAGTAATGGCTGATACCGATCAAAAATCACAAGGACGTTTTTTCACTTTATTGTCATCTATAGTTATTATTAGTGTAACTTTGCCACCAAAATGTTGAGAAAAAAACCAACAATTTATTTAATACTGATTTAAAGAAAAAGTTAAACTAAATGAAAAGTTAAAACTGTAGAATGAGATTCAAGAACAAGTCAATAGGACAGATAGATAGGAAAGATTATGTGTGTCATTCTCAGTTGTCTCAGTCTTTGTGCCCTGCAGCCACTACACCACTACCTGCTCACTGCTCGACGTCATCTCTTATAAAAGCAAGGAATCTCTGTCTGTCTGTGTGTGTGGTGTGTGTGTGTGTGTGTGTGTGTGTGTTTCTGTGAGTCAAATATCTCTGCTAGCTTGTAGCTGCTAGCTACACGGCCCCCTCCCGAGGCGACGGACCGGACGCATCGGCATGTCCAAAACCGGACCTAGGGTAAATAATATCCGCCACGCTTTTTCGCGAACATTGCCGTCAAGAAACGGTAAAAATGGGCTTTTGTCACGAAAGTGTCCAAACAGCGAGTTTGGTTTTGAGGAACAGGAAGTTGTGGGAGGGACGTAGGTGGATGATTGACAGGCCAAGACGGTCGGTGTATAGACAACGATATTGAGAGTTGAGAGATTTGTGACATTTAGCGTGTTTGGAGTGTGTAATTAGTGTGTTATGTAGTGTTTGGTGTAGTGTGTTTAGTGTATAGTGGAGTCGGTTTTTTGTTTAATGAGTCAAAACAATGAGGAGAAGCTGAATGTGGAGCAGGCAGTGCAGCTCTTCATTCAGCTGGAAGGAGCTCAGGCAGACCTGAGCACTGCCTGCATTTAAATGTAAATAGTTACATATAACTTCGTAAATGTTTAAAATGTATGCACAATTTAGCAAACAACAATTTATATTTGCATTATAAGTTAAAAAAATGGTTTGTTAAACATATTTGTGGTTTTCACAGTAAAAAAATCTAACTTTTTCTACTCGGATTTTATGTTTTTTTTTGATTTTAGTCATTGTGTTAATACAGTATGTCAAAACAAAAATAACTGTACAGTCACACATGTGAGGTTGTGCTGAAAATAATGACACCAAGTAAATAGTTTTTAAGGTGAAATATGATGGCAAAATCAAAAATAGTCAAAAACCTAAATATCCCTGACGCCCCACCTTCAAACACAGCCTCATTTGGCCATCTATGAAAAAGCTTCTTAACCTCCCACTTTTTTATAGGAATACACTTTTCTTACGGGCACTGCACTAGTTTACTTAAATTGTAAACTGAAACAGCAGTCCACTGTTTAAACTCTGTCAGCTGTTGGCTCTGAACTGGGCTCAACTAGATGGCGTCACATTGTCCCCTCGCTCAGGGATGACCGCAAACAATACTTTCTTTAAAAGACAATCCC
>NC_044193.1:4313777-4374499 GCF_900880675.1 Sparus aurata
ATATCAAAGGCCAAATTTCCCTGAAGTTCATACTTTCACTTACTGTTTATAAAGTAGGAAATCCTGTCCACTGTGTGCGGAAATAACTTCAGTTACACCCAACGATGAAACTGATTACTGTCTTACTGTTTGTATGTTGTATTGGATTGTAGACAACTTGTGCAGCTGCAAATGGTGACATGAAATCAGAAAAGACATCCAAGTATAAACAAATCACATTGGAGCTTTTATTTGTGTGAATTTAAACTGAAATCAAGACAGGCTTTAATTTTAATCACTTTGTTAACTTCCAATATGCACCAGGTCAAATTTTCTTTTTACTTTGGTTTATAAAATATCTGCTAAACTAATGACAATTAAATCTGCTGCATGCTAACATGCAAAACTACGAGGGCATTCAAATATCAGTGTGTTTCTGCAGCCACTGAACGAAGTACTGGAGGCAGCGAGTGTGTATTTTTTGTCACAAGTATGTAGTTTGCTAGAACTCAAGTCACATGCAGTCACGGAACTGGTTATAGTGGGATTAACATGCTGAGTGTACTGGTTACATGAGTTTTTATAACACTGCACACACACACACACACACACGCAGACTTATTAAAGGCTACAATTTCCCTGAAGTTTATACTTTCACTTTACTGTTTACAAAGTAGGAAATCCTCACCACTGTGTGCTGTTTACATCCTGTCCACTGTGTGCTGAAAAAACTTAAGTTACACCCAATAATGTAACTGATCACTATCAGTATCAATGTGGCCATTGTTTGGCCCCTTCGTTTAAGGCTGGTTAAGCTATTTCAATAATTTCACTTTCTTCTCCCATCTTGTATATATGCACTCAGCACCCCACTGTGTTCACTCCAGCATCTGAGCTGATCGCACCCAGCACACAACTTCTCCTGTTAACAAAGGAACCTCATTCAGGTAAGCAGTTCACCATGTAAGCTTTATTATTTCAACTGAAAGTAAACATGCTTTATGGCTTTCCAGATGTGTTATAAAATATAATTTTCTATAGATCTGTACAGAATATGTTCATTATCACAGCTATTTTTATTCCACCTGAGGTCGTTCTCACAGATAAACTCTGTTTTTATCTGCTGCTGATATTTCCTCTTTTTCTTTCACAGTAAACTTCTTGTCCTGAAGATGTTAGGTAGGCAAACATCATCCGGAGGAATAAGTATACACTTTCTTCTAAAAAGTATAGTTTATCGAGCAGACAGATGTAACATTTACGTTTAATAAACGTCTAGTTAATGTAAAACTTCAGAGACAAAAGCTGACAGATCTCATTGGAGGAAAACAAACTTTGATTTTTAGTACCTTCATGTTAAATAAACTTTAGTATGTTCACATGTGTACATTCAAGTCAAAATGTGAAGCTTGTCATTGTTTTGGTACAAATAATAAGAAAATATCAGTTTATAAGTTTCCCTTTTCTCTCTTTCAAACACGAGTAAATCACGTTTTAATTACGTTTTTGTCAGTTAAATAGATTATTTACCCCACTGGACTGTTGTTAAAATTGTATTTTGGGACTTTACCCTCTGAAACGCACAACAGGCTTTCTATAAAAATTACAGAAATTACACCAAATATTAAAGTAAATTGTATCATGTGATCATGTGACAAATCTGCCAGGAGAAATAAACAAATCCAACTTAAAATATTATTTCATCAAAATAACTTAATAACTGAAGTTGTTACATTATTATTTTCATAGTAAATACTAAATAACATTTTTCCAATGTTGGTAACAATTTTGGTCATGTTGTAAATGTATATATGTATAGATTCCTTTTTCTTAAATCAATTAAGCAGGATATATTGTCACTTTTTCTCACTTTTCAATGATTTATGGCATTGTAACTGTTATACTACATACAACGTTTCTTCTTCTCCTCACCTCTTTTCACAGAGGTGCAGGACTAATGTATTCATGAAAAATGAGCCCACAGCGAAGAAAAATGTGACAAATACAAAACATGCTTTGGGTTCATAAGGTTTAGAGTTGATATTTCAAGAAAAAGTTGTAATGTTATGAAAAGAAAGGTCATTAGATACAGAGAAGAAAGTCAACATTTAACAAAGAATATCATATTTTGAAAACAAATACAACAAGTAAAAAAAAATTATTCCACCACTGAGAGAAAACTGTCTGACACATCAGTTCCTCAGGTCTAAAAGGTTTTACGGAATTGAAACAATCTGGCTTAATGACTCCTTGATGACTTGTCACTCTAAACTAACAAATCAAACTGAAGTCCAGTAAATCAGATGTTCTTCTGTGGACTGATATCTGAGACAAACTGTACTTTTGAAAAGTTTCATCCTTCATGACTCTCTTGAGTCTTTGACCCGATGTTGTTTTTGGAACAAGCTTTCTCTGGTATGATTTGTTCTCTAGTCATCTTTGAGATTCAATGAAGTGTCTCTCTGAAGGTTTCCCGCTGTCTGCTGAGGCCAGAGGGCCCAGTGCTGGCATGGATATAGGATTGACTCTGGAGTCCGGTGCCAGAGTTATGGTTAAAGCAGAACTTGCCAGTGCTTCAGTCTCAGCTGGGCCTGTGAAAGCTACCGTTGGTCTGTCTACAGATACCGGCATTGGTATTGGTCCCCCGGGTATTGAGGCAAAGGTGCTGGGAACAGGCTTCACCATCGGACCGGAATTGGCCGTATCTTTCCTTGGATCTGAGATTAGATTTAAACTGTGGTGAACTGTGTCTTTGATACAAACACAGCTGTTGATGTTATTTACCTTCTATTGCCACAATTAAACAATGATTGTATTTGAAATCTGCTAAATTTTTAACTCAAACTTTTTGTCATGTCATTGTGGGTTTTTCCTTGTTCAGCGTCTGCTGCTTTTATATAGACAGTGAACATGATAGAAAAATGTGTTTTTGTCATGCTGAAGATAAAATACACAGATAAGCACACTGTACTGTCCATGAGAACAACTTCCTGTTCTACCTGCTGGCTTCCTCTCAACTTTATCATGATTGTTGACGTCTGAACATTAAAGAAATGTTGACTTCTGATTCTGTATTCCATTTTCTTCTCTTGAAGTAGAAGATGTTTAGTTAAAACTGTCAGTACCAAAGAATGATGCTGAACATGTACTGGAGGCTTTTCATATCAAGCAGCAGTAATTCTGATTGCATGGCTTCACATGAAGCTTTGGCTCAGGTCTGGCCTAGATTACACCACCTTTTAAAGCATTCATTCATATTATTTTACTGAAGATTGATTAATCATTTACTCATTAAAGACCTGAGCCTGAAGTCTTGTAATGTTTCTCAGCAGCCAGAAATCCAAACATAATGATTTAGTGACATAAAACCATCTTCACACAATTCAGTTAAAGCTTTTATGTGAAGCTCAAACATTCACATGAATATTCACAGTAGCAGTTTATCAGGTTAAACACAGCTAAATGAATGGTTGCTGCTCAGATGATGCTGCAGACTCTTCACTGTGAGTCCTTTTTAAGTCATTCAGTTTGTGTTGACTTGTTCAGGTAAAAATCCAGGTGTGGCTGTGCAGTCCAATAATATTGTGTTTTTGTCTTTACTAACAGAAATTAAAACATGATAGCAGGAATAAGAGTCATATTCATCTAAAGATGCAGTGCAGGTATTTGTCTCACTAAACAGGCTCACAGGTGCCCCCTTGTGGTGAAAACAGCATACAGCACTCACTGAAAATAATAAAGTTACTGGACACTTAATAATCTTGTGTGTTTAGGTTGAGTTGCATGTTGTCTTGATGTGTGTGTGTGTTAATTAAGACGTCAGGTTGAGTCCTCAGTAACCTGTATGTGAACTGTGCAGGATTAATGTCTCCTCTGAGCAGTTTGGACTGTATTTAGCTTTATTCAGCTGCACAGTGAACGTATTCTCTGTGACCAAACCCACCGTGACACTGAAGAATCCCCACAATGCACCTGGCTCAGATTGTTTCTGCTGCACACTGTTATTCTGAGTTAGTTAACAGGATCACAGCCTAAATCTTCCACTGATGAGCTACTTCTAGGAACTCATTCACTTAATTAGTGCTGAAACTATCAGAAAATAATGTGTAAACAATTTGAATCAGAAAAAAATGAGAAATATCCAGATCGTTCATATAATCGGAAATTTAATATTTTAAGCAAACAAACTGCTGGTCAATCAAAATGAGCAAATGAAAATACAATCAAGATAAATTAGGAGACAGAGAATTCTTTGTAATTAAGTATTATGTTAACAAAATAGCCACTGAAATAGATCCAATACATTTTATACACCATTAATGTGATAGACTTAATGAACTGTTGAACATGCTCCCTACTGTGTCTTATAGTAGAAGTGGACCACATCACCCTAAAGAAAAAACACAATTATAACAATTAATACACTTTCAGGTCAGTTTGGCTGAAATTGCTCAGAAGGGAAGGTGTTTCCTGAACGACCTCATGGAGTCAGTGACGTACACTTTGACTAATTAAGTCAAATTGTTCCTGGTTTGAAACAGGATGTGAAATTACTGCTGACAGCAACAGACCTACAAGACTCTCTGAGGTCATTTCTGTATTTTGAACTTCTGGATACATTTCAGGTTCTTTCTCTGAGTCGAGGGTCGTCTAAGACTCTTTGGTTCTTTCATTGTCAGGAGGAAATGAAACATAAAAGCAGTTAATGACTGATGAACCTGAAAATAAGAAAGCATGTGGAAGAACTAGTGTGGGTCAGTGTCTTACTATGGGGCTAAACTGTCACATAAAATTGTGGCATCGAAATAAAAAGTGACATTGAAAATAAAACCTGACATAATAAATGAAACTCAAACACTGGTCGCTGCTGAGGACTCAACCTTAGTGTGCCTCTGTACAGGTGAGAGACTGAAGGTGCCAAACAGGTTTTAATTTTCAACACGACATTTCATTTTGGACGTCAAGATTTAATTTAACTGTAAACTTAACACCTAATTTCATATTCAACAGTAAAACAATTAAGGGCTCCAGTTAAACCTACTTCAGATATGATTTGCAAGAATTTATTTGTGATACGAGTCCTTTACATGACATAAAAAAAAAAACAAAACAACAACTTCCTTGATTTTGATTGTTTAAAGACTTACTTCCTGCTGCATCTAGAGAACTACTGTAGATCTGCTCATCACAGACTGTGACTGGACAGAAAGTGACTGAACAGTTGCACTAAAATCTGTCTGATGCTGAAAGAGCTTCAGATATTATAGAAATGAGAAAAGCTGAAGACAAAATATTTCAGATAAAGTGTAACTGCTGTAATACAAATACTTGATCTTTACTTTAAATGATTCTTAAAATACACACACAAACTATCATTAATGAATAAGAAAGTTAATAACAAAACATGTTTTATAGTTAAAAACCATATGTAAATCATATATTTCTGAATACAAATCTGAACAGAATTGAAAGAAATTCTAGGTTCTGGTCAAATTTGTGTCTTCAACACAACATACAGACCAGCAGTGGTTCTAGACCAGTTTTAATAAGGGGGGCCAGGTTGGGGTCGGCTTTTCTGTTAGGGGGCACACACAACCCGGAAAAAAGGACAAATCCCTCATTCAGACAAAACTGTGTTTACAATTTCAGCAATTTTGACTGGGTAGTAAACTGCTGAGACACTTTATTTCTGCCTTTCCCTTCAGAACAAAATCAGTGCAAGAAATCTGTCATTGTATTATTGATGCAGATTCCCTGTCAGGGGGGCCACAGGGGGTCCAGACCCCCAGAGTTACGGGGGCACTGGCCCCTGTTGGTCCCCACTAGAACCGCCCCTGATACAGGCACACTTTGTACACTGTGATCAATACCATTTCAAATCTCTTGGCTATAAGAACAATAACATTCAGTAAAAATGCACCTGTTAATTAAAGAATATACATTTTTGCACAGATCTGTGACATGAGCAAACTCTCTCACGGAATGATAGAACAACCAGTTTCAGTTCATTATAATGTACATAAGGGTGTTCTGATCAGGAGGGCACCAATCGTTATCAGCTGATAAACATTTATTTACCGTCAGATAAACACATGAGACAGTTTGTTTGTGCTACAAAGCCACAACCACACACAGCGCAGGACTCTGCTGCTCCCTGGCTGCTAACAGCTAACTAGCTCCACCCCTGCTAATATCAGTACAGATATTTAGTGCCTTCTTGGTTTAACCAGATCAATATATTCACAAGCTCCTACCAGAAAGATGTTACTGACTGAGGGCATAGAAGGACCGGTACCAAGGAATGTTTATCGTAATGTTAGATCTCTTGCTAAGAGGCCAGTCAGTGCTGTGGTGAGAGATATAACTATGGCAACAACATGAGAAGATGATCTCTATTGCAATCAACATACTGTAGCTGGAAGTAGTCCATTCAATGTATGATTTGGGATTGTCTTTTAAAGAAAAGTATTGTTTGCGGTCATCCCTGAGCGAGGGGACAATGTGACGCCATCTAGTTGAGCCCAGTTCAGAGCCAACAGCTGACAGAGTTTAAACAGTGGACTGCTGTTTCAGTTTACAATTTAAGTAAACTAGTGCAGTGCCCGTAAGAAAAGTGTATTCCTATAAAAAAGTGGGAGGTTAAGAAGCTTTTTCATAGATGGCCAAATGAGGCTGTGTTTGAAGGTGGGGCGTCAGGGATATTTAGGTTTTTGACTATTTTTGATTTTGCCATCATATTTCACCTTAAAAACTATTTACTTGGTGTCATTATTTTCAGCACAACCTCACATGTGTGACTGTACAGTTATTTTTGTAATTTGACATACTGTATTAACACAATGAAACTAAAATCACAAAAAAAAACATAAAATCCGAGTAGAAAAAGTTAGATTTTTTTACTGTGAAAACCACAAATATGTTTAACAAACCATTTTTTTAACTTATAATGCAAATATAAATTGTTGTTTGCTAAATTGTGCATACATTTTAAACATTTACGAAGTTATATGTAACTATTTACATTTAAATGCAGGCAGTGCTCAGGTCTGCCTGAGCTCCTTCCAGCTGAATGAAGAGCTGCACTGCCTGCTCCACATTCAGCTTCTCCTCATTGTTTTGACTCATTAAACAAAAAACCGACTCCACTATACACTAAACACACTACACCAAACACTACATAACACACTAATTACACACTCCAAACACGCTAAATGTCACAAATCTCTCAACTCTCAATATCGTTGTCTATACACCGACCGTCTTGGCCTGTCAATCATCCACCTACGTCCCTCCCACAACTTCCTGTTCCTCAACAACCAAACTCGCTGTTTGGACACTTTCGTGACAAAAGCCCATTTTTACCGTTTCTTGACGGCAATGTTCGCGAAAAAGCGTGGCGGATATTATTTACCCTAGGTCCGGTTTTGGACATGCCGATGCGTCCGGTCCGTCGCCTCGGGAGGTGGGCCGTGTAGCTAGCAGCTACAAGCTAGCAGAGATATTTGACTCATAGAAACACACACACACACACACACACACACACACACACACACACACACAGACAGACAGAGATTCCTTGCTTTTATAGAGAGATGACGTCGAGCAGTGAGTAGGTAGTGGTGTAGTGGCTGCAGGGCACAAAGACTGAGACAACTGAGAATGACACACATAATCTTTCCTATCTCATCTGTCCTATTGACTTGTTCTTGAATCTCTTTCTACAGTTTTAACTTTTCATTTAGTTTAACTTTTTCTTTAAATCAGTATTAAATAAATTGTTGGTTTTTTTCTCAACATTTTGGTGGCAAAGTTACACTAATAATAACTATAGATGACAATAAAGTGAAAAAACGTCCTTGTGATTTTTGATCGGTATCAGCCATTACTACTTCTACTGATAAGTGATCAGCCCCAAAAATCCTGATCAGAGCACCCTTAAATGTACAACTAAAACCAGTCAATTATGATATCAGTCCGTGGTGTTACGTTGCAGGGCCTTTTCAAACACCCTCTGTGCATCATCAGCAAGCTTGGTGAGTATAAAATTCAAAGTACTGTAAGTTGCGGTGAAAGACAGGCCCATAGCTACTGGGATTCCAATTATTGGAATGAATCTGGCCCCTTCCTCTGCTGCCAATAATGCAGCTGTGCTTGCACACTGACTTAACACCTTGATGATAAGATCAGCGGTTATTTTGCGTGCAGCCAGTGGTGAAATGATGACAGTCATCAAATCATCAAATGGCACACCTGTGATTTCTGCCAGACGCTTCAGTGATGGTCTATCAAGACCAAAACCAAATACATATTGTGTGACAACACCAGCCAGCAAAGGTGCATCAACAGCAATAGAAAGCCCAGGAACTGGTACAGCTGCTCCAACTGCAGAAAGAGAAGCATACCACTTTATTTTGGCCTGGAAAGCCTCTTTCTTCTTGTTGATGATCTGCTGGCTGATGTTGGGCATGGCAAACAGCAGAGCGTTCCTCTTGTGTTCAGGAAGTTCTCTCTCCAGTGTCTCCGTTAAGAGACTAAAGTCATGCAGACGGAGCTCAAAGCTGGACACCAGGAAGACCTGTGGAGACTGAATACCTTGTTCCTGAAGACCTGTGTCACAAAAGGAATAAATGGTATGATAATTAGTTTTAAAAATGATGAAACCATTTAGATTGTATGTTTATTTTTATATTAACTCAATAATATGCACATTTCAGTTTAGATGTTGTTTTGCTTCTAATTTTGTTTCTCACCAGTGCAGTAATCCCATGTGCTTTCATTTTTCTAGGTGGGTGAATTTAATAACTAATAATGACTTTAAAACGAATAACAGCTTTTATTGTGAAAGTCAGAGGCCTGCATTGGGTGACTTATTGTTGCTGTTGCTTTGACTGAACATTCCTCCAAGTATGTTTTCTGTACCACACTAAGCCACTGAGCCTGAGCTGCTTGATTTGGAAGTAAAAAAGTGATGTTTCTGGGCTTCCCTCTTCAAAGGTGTCAGCATGAAGTTTGATAATAAAGGATACTGCGGATGCAAGGCCAGGTGGAAATAGAGCAATCTTTATCAGAACAAAATCTAACGCCTTGAGTCCAGACCAGAAGCGGCTGTGTTCTAATATTATCAAATCTCTGGACAAAACAATGCCAAAGTGCTTGTCCTTGCTCCATCAGAACCTCAGCCTTTGCTCTTACGAGGTTTTTCCAAGTGCCACCTTCCTGTTCCTTCTGTCAGGGCCTTTTTTAAGAGTCTCTTCTGAAGGACACCCACTTCTTCTGATTGGTTCCCTTGCCAAATTACTTAACAGACAAAAAGGAGTTTGACCTGCGTTTAGGCATCTCTCATTATTTGGCATGCAGGTCAAGCTTAGCTAAGCACTTAATTGTCTGTTACCTTTGGCCCCTTACAGTTGGAAGCTACCTCCTGGACTTTTATTCACACAATGAAAATCAATTGGTCATGATTGAATTCAAACTGAAGTAAGTCAGAATGTGTTGTCCTCCAGACACCTCAAAAGTCTTTCATGTTTTTGTTTAGAATTTTCATTTTTTACCTAAATAATGTTGAGTATATGCAGGCATATGGTAAATTGTCTCATTAAAAAGAAATGCAGTTTCAACTGGTGATGACAACAACACATCAATACATGTGTAAAGTCTTTCTAAGTCTCAGCAGCTAACCTTTGCTAGATTTTTTGCCAGATGATGGATCCATATACTAGAAAATAATGTGTATTGAGTTATGTATTCACTCACTTCTTTACTGTGATGACTGGGCTTGTCAGGTTTTAATGATGGAAATCTAGTTATTAATCTCACATTTATTCTTAATTGTAAGTCACTTACTTTGAATGCAGTCTTCCCTGATTTGTTCCTTAGTCTCGGTCTCACTGAACTCTCTCTGACTGCGTTTCTGAGCTCGTAAATCGTTGTCAATCTTTGAGCGAACAAAGTAGAACTTTTTCTTCATCCTCTGGACCTCCCGGGCGAGTTTCACATCATTTTCTCTGAAGCGAGTGTCTGAGAGGATGATGAAGAAGTCAAACTTCTCAAATCCAACATCGCTCAGGTACTGATCAGCTGGAAAATGTCTGCCGCCAACACCAGGAAGATCCCACAGTGTAACATTGGGATAGTTTGGATGGGGGTATGGTGTAGGCTTTTTGGTGGTTTCTCTAACCCCAGTAGGAGCAGCTCCAGCATCCCCGTCTTTGATGCCTCTAAAGGCATTAATAAAGGTGGATTTACCAGAGCCGGTCTCTCCTGTGATGGCAATATTTAGTGGAATGTTATTCTGCCTGTCCAGATACTCTTGGATCTTTGCAATAGCTAAGGCCTGATTGTTGTTTTGTAGAGCATCTTTAATTTCTTCAACTGATTTACAGTCATGTGGAGTATCCATGATGATCCTTGATGATCCTGCAGTAAAATATAAGAAAATGAAAGTTAGAAATATGATCAGATTACATTCAGACCAAATCAGGTGGTGCGGCTTGAATGGGGGATCAGGCAGGTGCACACATAAGGCCCAAGGGGTGCTTGCACCACTGCCCTTTTGGCCTCATTTTAAAAAGTACCTATTCTGTGTTGTTTTTTTTTATGAATAAATAAATTCCTATTGTACATAGAGATGTAAAAAAACAGTGGAATAAAAATGCCATGGCCATCTACCGTACACATTTTCTTGTAGTACGGTGTTGTGTGTGTGTGTGTGTGTGTGTGTGTGTGTGTGTGTGTGTGTGTTGAGCCTAAAGCCGCTTCTCTGTCTGCTGAGAGAGAGAGAGCGAGAGAGAGAGAGAGGGAGGAAGAGGGAGAGGAGAGAGGAGAGAGGAGGGAGAGGAGAGAGGGAGGGAGAGGGAGAGAGGGAGGGAAGGCAGAGAGAGAGAGGGAGAGAGAGAGGAGAGAGAGGGAGAGGGAGAGAGAGGGAGAAAGAGGGAGGGAGAAAGAGGGAGGGAGAGGGAGAGAGTGAGGGAGAGGGAGAGAGGGAGGAAGGCAGAGAGAGAGAGGGGGGGGAGAGAGAGAGAGGGAGAGGGAGAGAGAGGGAGAGGGAGAGAGAGGGAGAAAGAGGGAGGGAGAGAGAGAGGGAGAGAGAGGGAGAGAGGGGAGGGAGAGAGGAGAGAGGGAGAGAGGGGGAGGGAGAGGGAGAGAGGGAGAGGGAGAGAGGGAGAGAGGGGGGAGGGAGAGGGAGAGGGAGGAGAGAGAGAAAGGGAGAGAGATTTTTTTTTTTTTTTCTGTAATCCTGTACGCTTTGGCAATATTGTGAACCACAGTCATGCCAATAAAGCTTGTTGAAATTGAAATTGAAAGGGAGAGAGGGAGGGAGAGAGGGAGGAAGAGGGAGGGAGAGGGAGAGAGAGGGAGAGAGAGAGGGGGGAGAGAGGGAGGGAGAGAGAGAGGGGAGAGGGGGAGAGAGGGAGGGAGGGAGAGAGAGAGGGGGGAAGAGGGAGGGAGAGGGAGAGGGAGAGAGAGAGAGAGACACACATTGATGAGACGTGACAGTGGAGCGACTTGAACCTTTGTGAGTTATAAATCCATAAACATAACTTCCTTTCAGGGGCCTTCCACTTTAACAACGTGCTTAAATATGAGTAATAGTTCAAAAAAGTGCCCATTAGAGGTGGATTTCATCGTTTAATGTCGAGATTCAGTTCTCGTGCGTCAGGTCCGTCCTCTTGTCTGTCCTCCTGTCTGTCCTGCCCACTCTTCGTCACATGCTGCACACGTCATTCTATAATTAGGGGTACATTTAATTTCAACCAAAAAGTTAAAATACCAGTATTCTTTTTTGATAAATAAACTAGATGTTTCCATAATATACACCCTTAATGTGCTAAATTCAAAACCTGATATTTAGCATATTAGACAGCAAAAAAACAAAAACAAATTCCAGTTTAGTATAACCATGTTTTGCTCAATAAATGGTGGGATCTGTTGACTTTTTGTATCAAATAAAAGAGAAATGTGCCCTGATGTGAAATTGATCATTGCTTGAAGTGAATGAATAAATAAATTGTTCAATAAAGTCTATGGACATGACATGTACCCCTTATTATAGAATGACTCACGTATCGAGAGCGTGTCGGTTACGCAGTCTGATAACTGCACAGGTCCTTTACTCAACTAAATACAGAGACATTTCCCACAAAGCAACTTTACAGGACCAAACAAAAGTAACGTGGTAACTTTAACTATCTTTGGCAACTTATATGAGAAAAAAAATACCGCAGATATACGTGGAGAAGCGTCCATCCTCCTGCCTGTCCTACCAACTCTTCCTCACATTTCTGCCTGAAAAACAGCGTCTGTCACAGGCAAAAAACTTTAAATCACCGAGTGTTTGTGTTGAAAAAAAAAAAAACACTGTGACCGTCAGCCCTCCAGACCGAGACTTCAGTGAACTTTCCCCCAGAAAGAGGCTCCGTCCCCCTGATTACTGATGGTGATTTTATAATTATGTCATTTAATTACAGCTTATCTGTGAATCGATTTTTGGTTTCTCAAAATAAATGATTAGTATTACTATTTCTGTGAGAATCATTTTTTGACTAACTGTATTTCATGTGCTATTTTTTTCTGAGCCTAAAATATCCCAATAAAGAACTGAAGTTTGATAAGATGTGACATTAAACTAAACAGCAGTGATAAACACAAAGAGAAAAGTGACCTCAGCTCTGCCATTCATGGTTCAGAGTGGCTGACAGAAAGAGAAATCATTGCTTCTTTTTTTTAAATATTAAAAACTACTTACGCAGAACTCTTTTCTTGCTGTTGTAACAGACGATACTCGAACTGTTTGCTGTAAACGTATGATTCCCACCCGTGAGTTGAAGTAAGTGTTAATGTTCAGCTACTGAAAGTTTGGTTTCTATTTGGCTCGTTATATAAGCCTTAAAGAATTCAGTCAAGTTTTTTTACCCCTAATACACTCACCAATGCCCTGCAGAGAGGGCAGATGATGTAATATCAGCCTGACTGAGAGACATGTTTCCCATATGAGTGATACTATTGTCTGTGAAGCAGCTGATTTACAAGAAATGAGAGGAGTGCTATAGTTGGTAAATGGCTGAATTCCTTTACTCACAATATTTTCCCTGTGAAAGTGAAAGAAACCCTTTTCTGTAACCCTAAATTAGCTTTAGAATTAGTGATTCAATACCATTTCTTTGTTTAATAGGTTGTTAGTCCTTTCGAATAAATATGTTGGTCTCATTTAACTAGATGAGAGAGAAACTATCAAGCATTTACACTCAGATACATAATATCAATATCAAGTCAGGAGATCTTTGTTAAAATAGCCGGATTGAAATATGCATTAAAGTGAAACTTTCGCCAAAATGCAACCTAGGCTGTTTTGTGTATGTATATGAGTCAAACCTTTGTGTAAAAGCATTATTACGATAAAAGAGGCACTTTTAAGATTGACCGTATTTTCGTTTTCAGGTCAGACTCATTTTCATTGGGAGTGCTACGGGCACTTTTAAGCTAGCATCAAAATCTCTGTTTTTAAAACACTAAGAAGGCTCGACACAACATGAAACTTTGCTCGTACTATCACCAGGGTCTCTACCAGTGTTGGGAGTAACGGCGTTATTTTTTCAGTAACGGAGTAATCTAATGAATTACTTTTCCCATCGTTACAATGCCGTTAGCGTTACCGACTACAAAATGTGGCGCGTTACAAATTGAAGTTTCTCATTGAAGCTGTTGTCATCCGACTCGGCTCTCAGCCACCGGAGCAGCAGGGATGCTTTATTTTTCTCCGGTGAGGCAGGAGGGACCGCAGAGGTGATGATTGGCTCTCTAAGGTAGAGTGAGAGTTCGTAAGCCAATCAGAGGCTGTGTTCAGTTTTAACACAAACCACACAGCCTCGCACACACAAGCTAGCAGAGGTGGGCTACAGAAATGGCGAGTCCAGAGGGAAAGTTTATGTTTTCAAGGTGGAAGTACAGACACGACTTTAACCTCCTTTGTCCACGTCCGTTTTAAGCAACTATAATCTTATGAAGCATCTCTCAACTGCACGCGCTTCTACAACACTAGTGGCCAAAAACTCCGTTGTTGACACTGTTGATGATGACAGCAGGTGTGGCTAACGTGAGCTCCGCTAACACAGAAGGACACAGAGCCGTCCGAGCAGCTACAGCTGGAAGTTTCTGCTCCAGCTTCACTAAAACTTGTGACACAGACTGAACTGAATGCAGTGACAGGCAGGTATGTTGTTGAGAACATGCTCCTGTTATCAACAGCTGACCCAGACTCCTTCATTGGCTAAATACCAGGGAGAGCAGGTGCCGGTCCACCATGCAGAGAGACATTTACTAGATACATAGATGCAGAGTACATTAATATCAATGCCGAGCTCAAAAGGGGAAGAAAAGAAAGAAACGCAAGAGTTACTTTTCCTGGTAAGTAATTACTTTTAAATTGGAGTAATTCCGTAACTAACTCAGTTACTTTTTGGGAGAAGTAACTAGAAACTATAAGTAATTACTATTTAAAAGTAATGTGACCAACACTGGTCTCTACACACAGCTCAACCGAACCACATACACTCTACCCAGACGTGTCGATCCCTGAGTACGTTTGGGCTGCCATGACGACGGCGCGCGGAACAAGCTACTGCTAATGTGAGCTGTTAAAAAAACCTTCTTTTTAGTAAACTCTGTGTACACAAACAATGTTCTCAATGCTCGTGTTCATGTGTAGAGACCCTGGTGATACTACCAGCAAAGTTTCATTTTGTGTCGAGCCTTCTTACTGTTTTAAACATAGAGATTTTGATGCTAGCTTAAAAGTGCCCGTAGCACTCCCATTGAAAATGAGTTTGACCCAAAAACAAAAATACAGTCAATCTTAAAAGTGCCTCTATCATTGTAACTGTGCTTTTACACAAAGGTTTGACTCAAATACATACACAAAAAAGCCTAGGTTACATAGTATGTCTGGAGTTACTGTGTTGTCGATGTCCTTGATGTAAAGTTGATCTCAGGCAGTATCAAAGAATGATGCTCAACATTTACTGGAGGCATTTCATATGAAGAAGCAGTGAATGTTTACAGGATGAACTCAAGTCTACATGTTCACATGGAGATCTGGCTCAATTCTAGCCTCCACCAGCTGTTGATATCAAGTCACATGAGTCCTGTTGGTATGAGTGACTTTCACCTTTCCCACAGTAATTAATACGATAATCTTTACTTCAAGTATGAGTTTTGGCTACTGCACCCCCGCGCGTGCTCACACACACACACACACACACACACAGCTATTTTCATACTTTCACTTTCTCCTCCCGTCTTGTATATATGCGCTGTGCCCCACTGTGTTCACCCCAGCATCTGAGCTGATCGCACCCAGCACACAACTTTTGCTGTTAACAAAAGAACCTCATTCAGGTAAGCAGTCCACTATGTGAGCTTTATTATTTCCACTGAAAGTAAACATGCTTTATGGCTTTCCAGATGTGTTATAAAATATAATTTTCTAGATATCTGTACAGAATATGTTCATTACCACAGTTATTTTTATTCCACCTGAGGTCGTTCTCACTGAGAAACTCTGGTTTTATCTGCTGTTGACATTTCCTCTTTTTCTTTCACAGTAAACTTCTTGTCCTAAAGATGTCAAGTAAGTATATACTTTCCTCTAAAAAGTAGTTTGTCGGGCAGACGGATCTAACATTTACATTTAATAAACCTCTAGTAAATTTCTCACTTTATAAGCTTTAATAAAGTGTATGTTCACATGTGTACAGTAAAGTCAGAATAAATCTGCAAATGTCACATTTTTCCTTCTCTTCTTGATGATGAAGTTAAGTAAATTACTTTTTGAATAATTGTTTTGTCAGTCAAATAGATAATTTACTCCGATGGGCTGTTGGTAAAATAGATTTTAGGACTTTAGTGTTCATATTTTAAGAAACAGTTGCAATGTTGTCAGAAAAAGATCAGGAGATACAGAATATAAAGTCAGAATTTAAAAGACAACATTTTATCTTGAAAATCTTATTCATCATTATTTCCTGTCTTCCCGTGATGAATTGTATTTGTTTTTTTTGAGTTATTTATGTCGTAATCATCACAAGCAAAGGTTGTTTCCAGAATAACAAGATGATGATTAATCATGAGAAAAGAAATGAATAAATAAATGATCAATTACTCATTTTTTCAATTATTTATGACATTGTAACTGTGTTATACTATGTAAAACGCTTCTTCTTCTCCTGCACCTCTTTTCACAGAGGTGCAGGACTAAGGTATTCAAAATGAGCCCACAGTGAGGAAAAATGTGACAAATACAAAAAGTGCTTTGGGTTCGGAAGGTTTAGAGTTGATATGTTAAGAAAAAGTTGTAATGTTATGAGAATAAAGGTTATTAGATACAGAGAAGATAGTCAAAATTTAACAGAGAATATTATAATTTGAAAGCAAATTATTTTAGTGATGAGAGTTTATTCCACCACTGAGAGAACACTGTCTGACACATCAGTTCCTCAGGTGTAAAAGGGTTTATGGAATTGAAACAATCTGGCTTGATGACTCCTTGATGACTTGTCACCCTAAACTAACAAATCAGACTGAAGTCCAGTAAATCAGATGTTCTTCTGTTGACTGATATCTGAGACAAACTGTACTTTTAGAAAGTTTCATCCTTCATGACTCTCTTGAGACTTTGGCAAAATGTTGTTTTTGGAACAAGCTTTCTCTGGTATGATTGTTCTCTAGTCGTCTTTGAGATTAAATTAAGCGTCTCTCTGTTTGCAGATAAAGCAGCTCGAGCTGTCGGCAGAGAACTTTGTTTCAACGAGGAACCTAGTGGAAGTTTTGATGCTGATGACTATGAAGGTAACGAAGAGAGCGATGAGGCTGTAAAGGTTGGAACGTACGCTGTTAAAGGATCGGGTTATGTTCGTAAAGAAATTGGCCCGATGTGTTCTGAGACCAAAGGGCCCTGTGTCGGCATAGGAGTAGGCTTATCTGAGTCTGGTGCCAGAGTTATGACTAAAGCAGAACTGGCCAGTACTTCAGTCTCAGTTGGGCCTGCGAAAGCTACCCTCGGTCTGTCTGCAGATACCGGCGTTGGCGTCGGTCCGTCAGGTGTCGAGGCAAAGCTGCTAGGAACAGGCTTCTCCCTCGGACGTGAAGTGGGCGTATCTTTCCTTGGTACTGGATTCAAATTTAAACTGTGGTGAACTGTGTCTTTGTTACAAACACAGCTTTTGTTTGTTATTTACCTTCTATTCCCACAATTAAACAATGATTGTGTCTGAAATCTTCTGCATTTATAGCTCAAACTTTTTGTCATGACATTGCTCAGATGATGTTGCAGACTCTTCACTGTCCTTTTTAAGTCATTCAGTTTGTGTTGACTTGTTCAGGTAAAGATCCAGGTGTGGCTGTGCAGTCCAATAATCTTGTGTTTTTGTCTTTACTGACAGAAGTTAAAACAGATGATAGCAGGAATAAGAGTCATATTCATCTAAAGATGCAGTGCTGGTATTTGTCTCACTAAACAGGCTCACAGGTGCCCCCTTGTGGTGAAAACAGCATACAGCACAGGCTTCTCTTTTGGTAAAAAAAAAAAAAAAGGGGGCTTTTCTGTGTTTGGGAGTGGCTTTGAATTGAATCTATTGTTAACTGCATATCTGTGCCAAATACAGCTGTTTATCTTTACTGCAGATAATCAATTTGGAAATGATGAGTGATCTTTCAGTGTCTTTAACTGAACAAAAAAGACTACTGTTGTCATACTGACATACAAATAAAATAATTGTACTTGTACTGTGCTAATCAGAGGTCACCATTGTCTTGATTGTTTCATATCCTGCCATGAACTTCATGTTCCTGCCACTGGCTTCCACTTGTCTTTATCCTGCTTTGCTGACATTAAACTTGTAAACTCAAGTAATCTTTACTTCCTATTGTCTGTTTTTCTTTTAACATAACATCCTGCAGCTTGCAGAAGAATAAGATGCACAGTTGATTTCCCCCTGAACACAGCTCATCCAAGGCAGTACAGAAGAATAACATTCAAACTTTACTTAAGATATTTTAAAGTAAATGTTGATTAATTCAATCTTGCAGACTTAGTTTGTATAGTTTCAGATGAAGATTTGACTCAAGTCCTGATCAAACTTTTAAAAGTCTATAGAAAATATAACCTTTGTTTTAAAGTAGGCAAAACTTTTTACTATTAATCAATTCCTTACTTTTACTAATAATTCTTTATTTCAAATGCGCACAGAAGACCACCTGAGCCTTTAGTCTGAACAGCAACCAGAAATCCAAAACAGACATTTTGTGACATAAATGCAATCAGAGCTTCTGTTTAAAGTTTAGACCTGCAAAGACAAGAGATGATGAGGGTAAACAAACAGCTAATATTTGCTGGTCCTTTACAAATCATCTGGGTTATTTTTACTTTTTACAGGTATGGTTTGTTTGTATTAATAGAAATTATCAGGATGAGGTTGTAATCTAGAACCCAACATGCAGACAAACACAGGAGGCAGGAAATGGGAAAAACAAGAGAGCTTTATTTTACAAGAAAACTGAACAAATACAAAAAAGAAAAAAAAATGGAGCTAACACAAACTAGTCAAAAGGGAGCAAAAGCAAAGTAGCAACACAGGCTAAAGTGCAAAAATAAGAAATCTAAATCCAAAACATACCAATAGGAGACACTGGCGGAAACATAGTGTGATCAAGGACATCACACACACAACGAACTGACAAGGAGTGCAGAGAGAACAGAGACTCAATGGAGATCAGGAACAGGTGAGGAGAGTGAGGAGGGAAGAGGACAGGTGAGGTAACAAAAGGAAACACAGAGGGGAACAAAATAGAGGAGACACTGAAAAGACAGAAGAGACACAAAAAGGGCATAAAGTCAAAACATAAGTCACAACAAGAAGGCACAGAATTCCGAACCATGACTAGAAATTACTCACATGACAACCATAAAAGGAATCATGGTAACACTTTCTATGAAGCCATGTCTGTAATGCATTCTAACACATTAGGAACACACTTATAATGGGGACGCTCTGATAGGGGTTTCACACTGGCAGGGCTCCGGCACGGTTCTGGTTCCCGAACTTAAACTGGTGTGAAAGCGGGCTGGTTCGTCAGACAGCACCAAGGTTCTGAAACTCCAGAACCGAACCAGTGCCAGAACCAGAACCGTGCCAGTGTGAAACCACTATAGTGAGTTGGTCTTTAATAACTTCTATCTGTCTGTAAAGAAAAGTATATCTCTTCTCTTAAAACTTTGATTCAGTTGACCTCTGTAAATATGACACTCAAAATGAACTCCTGTCCGTTCAGTGCAAACAAACAAAAAACAAGTGACAAGTTGTACATGAGTTGCTGACCTTCATCTATTATCACAGACTGAAAGGACTGTGAGTGTCATATTGTGTCTGACCAACAGACCAACACTGTCGTCCACTGAGCCACAGAGCCTGCAGGCTTATTGTAAAGCCTTCAGTTTCCCGTAAGTCTTTACTTTCACTTACTTACTCCAACAGAAACAAGCTCTGAAACAAACATCCTGTAATAAAATCAAAGATATCAGCAGCCAGCAGCAGACACAGCTGCCACCAGTGTAACGGAGCATCTTAGGTTTCCTTATTGGTCAGACTTGATTTACTTTCACTTTCTTCTGCAGTCTGTTATTTAGGCACTTCGTGTTCACTTGAGCATGACATTTCAAGAAAAACAATCAAAGATATACATTTACATTTCAACTTAAATATCCATCTCCTCCTCTAAGGGCTGCCACAGGTCAACTTTAATTTATTTAAGGTGATTTTTTAAAGCCTTTCCCTGAGACCATGAAGCAGTCAGAGCAGCAGCAGACTGAGGAAACAACATCTGCAGCCACAGCTCACAGTGTTGAAGGTTCAAACCTGCAGAGCTTAAACTGTCTGTTCTACGGAAGCCCTGAGGGGCCATGTGAGAAATGTTTCATTTCTGGTGATCCGTTTTATGATCGAAACTATTTCTCTCCTGTGTTTATGACTTGTGATCTGACGGATACAAAAATTTTTTGCCAGGATAATCTTTCTAATCCTGTTTTTTTCCAATCTGTGAAAACATTAGTGATGGGAACGGCAGTTACTTTTACTGTACTGAATCTCTAGAATCTGTTCATTAAAATGAGATTCGTTCACCGAATCGTTCAATGCTCTCCAACTCCCTGAACTGATAAGCAGCCAAACAATCCGTCATTCAGTTCATTAATCAGCCCTGTGTTTCCCGTTCACATACTGAGGGACGGTGCGTTCATGGACTATAGTACACAATCATTCGCGGGAGACGCAGCGCTGATTTGAGTGGTATACATGCACTAAAATTATTACACAGTGAAAGTGTCCTCTGTGCACAGTAAAATCAGCTAACATGATGCTACACGGATGTTAGCAACACAGCGCTAGTTTTAGCAGTACGGTTACTGAACGTGAATCAACTCCTCTGCCCTGAGTGAGTGACTCACTGACACAGCGCCACTTTCAGCACAGTACGTGAACAAGAATCTGATGCGAATCATGAGTGAGTGACAGGGCGAACGCGATTCACGTCCTGGCGTCCCTCGTTACGTTACCTGCTGAGAATCACATTCGCGAACGTGAGTGACTTTTACTGTGCAGTAAAATCACTTAACATGATGCTACACGGATGTTCGCAACACAGCGCTAATTTTAGTAGTATGGTTACTGAACGTGAATCAACTCCTCTGCCCTGAGTGAGTGAGTGAGTGACACAGCGCCACTTTCAGCACAGTACGCGAACGAGAATCACCTCATCAGTGACAGTTCTCTGTGTGCAGTAGGTTCGCGAATCATTAACGAATCAGCGCGAATGTGAATTACGTCCTCACAGTTCTCTGTGAGTCGCGGCAGTTCCACTCCCCGCTGGCATGCTCGCTGCTGAGCTCAACTAAACTGAGAAAGGAACGAATCAGTTCAGGAAGTGATTCCATTCACTTCGTTCACTCAAAAGATTTGTTCATTTGAACGACACGTTCGCGACCGACACAACACTAGAAAACATGTGGAAAAAACTTTTCATGGGGAAAAAACGTCACATTTCATGATGAAACCAAGTAAAAACACGTTTTTCAGAAGAAAAAAGAATATCATGTTTTGAACTGAGTGAAAATATTTTAATTTTTTCATGAGACAACACACAAGAAGAAAAAATCTTCTCACAAATAATTTTTCACTCTGTTTCACACATTCAAAAACAAAACAAACATGTTTCTCATGAAAAAAAATATTATTTTATTTCACACTTGACAAATCAAAAAAATGAATAATTCTCACTTGGCCCTCAGGGCTTCCATACCATGCTACTGTCCTCATGTTTGTTTTTGTCTTCTCTACGGTCACAAATCCAAATATTTAGGCAACATGTTGAATTCCCTATATGAACATTTATGACTTAAAACAACTAGTTTCAGTTCATTATAATGTACATAAGGGTGTTCTGATCAGGAGGGCACCAAATGTTATCAGCCGATAAACGTTCATTTACCGTCAGATAAACACGAGACAGTTTGTTTGTGCTACAAAGCCACAACCACACACAGCGCAGGACTCTGCTACTCGCTGGTTGCTAACAGCTAATATCAGTACAGATATTTAGTGTCCTCTTGGTTTAACCAGATCAATATATTCACAAGCTCCAAACAGAAATCTGTTAGTGACCGAAGGCATAGAAGGAGCACACAACTCCTCCTGTTAACAAATCCACTCAGTTGGTGCTCCTTCCTTGTATAACTTATGGAGTCCATAGATACATGTGATGGCTTCCCCGGGGTTCAGTCTGTAATATAATGGCCTGTCAATGGCTTTGTTCTTTTCCAGTTTGTGCAGATATTCTAAAATCTTCTTTTTGTATCTACAGGTAGGATCTCACCTCAGCGTCTCATAGGTGTTAGTATCACTGGGCAGATCAGTGACTTTGGTGTGGTGCTCTGCTGTGTTCAGCACCACAGTGCATCTCTCTTTGTCTGTCTCTTCTGAGTGATGCAGGGCCTTCCTTTCCTCAGTAGTGTGGTTGGAGGACGTGCTTTTGCATAAGCAAGAACAGCTGATAGCTTCAACCGTAGCTGTTCTTCCTCTGTGTCTGCCAGCTTGTTGTTTCTGATGTCTGACTCTGTTGCTGTGTTGAGATCTACAACCAGAATCTGTTCTGTAGTTACTGTAAAGTTCAGTCCTTTGGCAACAACAACGTCATTTTTCTCCGGTTAGGTCAGCTCTCTGTTGGACAGGATTTTCACCAACTCTCTTATTTGTCCGGAGTTACTGTGTTGTCGATGTCCCTGATGTAAAGTTGATCCCAGGAAGTGCCAAAGAATGATGCTCAACATTTACTGGAGGCATTTCATATGAAGAAGCAGTGAATGTTTACAGGATGAACTCAAGTCAATATGTTCACATGGAGATTTAGATCAGTTCTAGCCTCCACCAGCTGTTAATATCAAGTCACATGAGTCCTATTAGTATGAGTGACTTTAACTTTTCCCACTTTGTACACACACACACACACACAGACTTATATTAAAGCCTACAATTTCCCTGAAATTCATACTTTTACTTAACTGTTTACTTCAGTTACACTCAACGATGAAACTGATCAGTGTCAGTTCGTGGTTTCTGCTCATTTTTTGGCTCCTTTGTTTAAGACTGCTTAAGCTATTTTCATACTTTCACTTTCTTCCCCCATCTTGTATATATGCACTGTGCCCAACTGTGTTCACTCCAGCATCTGAGCTGATCGCACCAGCACACAACTTCTGCTGTTAACAAAGGAACATCATTCAGGTAAGCAGTCCACCATGTGAGCTTTATTATTTCAGCTGAAAGTAAACATGCTTTATGGCTTTCCAGATACATTATAAAATATAATTTTCTATAGATCTGTACAGAATATGTTCATTACCACAGTTATTTTTATTCCACATGAGGTCGTTCTCACAGAGAAACTCTGTTTTTTATCTGCTGCTGACATTTCCTCTTTTTCTTTCACAGTAAACTCATCCTGAAGATGTCAGGTAGTAAGTATATACTTTCCTCTAAAAAATATAGTATCGAGCAGACAGATGTAACATTTACATTTAATAAACCTCTTGTTAATTTATAACTTTAGTAACTGAGAGTGAGACAAAGAGCTGACAGATCTCATTGGAGGAAAACAAACTGCTGAAACTTTGATTTTTAGTACCTTCATGTTAAATAAACTTTAATATGTCGTATGTTCACATGTGTACAGTCAAGTCAAATGTGAAGTTTATCATTGTTTTGGTACAAATTGAATATTAGTGAATGTGAATATTAATCGGCAAAAACAAATAACAAAGTTTCCCTTTTCTCTCTTTCAAACACGAGTAAATCTCGTTTTAATTAAGTTCTTTTCAGTCAAATAGATTATTTACTCCACTGGGCTGTTAAAATTGTATTTTGGGACTATACCCCCTGAACCGCACAACAGGCTTTCAATAAAAATCACTAAAATTACACCAAATATTAAAGTAAATTGTATCATATGGTCATGTGACATATCTGCTAGGAAAATGAAGAAATCCAACTTAAAATCGTATTTCATCAGAATCACTTTATTCTACTTTTCTCATTTTTAAAAAACAAGCTGTTCAACAAAAACAGATCCTTGAAAAAATACACTGAAGTTGTTATATTATTATCTTTATTGTAAGTATTGTATTACATTATTCCAATGTTGGTAACAATTTTGGCCATGTTGTAAATGTTTATATGTATGGATTCTTCTTTTCTAAATCAATTTAAGCAGGATAGATTATCAATGAAAGTCATTTTTCAATGATTTATGGCATTGTAACTGTTTTACTACGTAAAAAGCTTCTTCTTCTCCTCACCTCTTTTCACAGAGGTGCAGGACTATTGTATTCATGAAAAATGAGCCCACAGTGAAGAAAAATGTGACAACTACAAATCATGCTTAAAAAAACTCAGAAGGTTCAGTTTTGATATTTTAAGAAAAAGTTGCAATGTTATGTACATAATGGTCATTAGACACAGAGAAGAAAGTCAAAATTGAACAGAGAATATTATATTTCTGAAAACAACAACATGTGAAATGATTTTAGTGATGAGAGTTTATTCCACCACTGAGAGAACACTGTCTGACACATCAGTTCCTCAGGTGTAGAAGGTTTTATGGAATTGAAACAATCTGGCTTGATGACTCCTTGATGACTTGTCACCCTAAACCAGGGGTCACCAACATGGTGCCCATGGGGACCACATGAGTAGCCCTCAGGCCTGTTCTAAAAATGAAAATTGAATATTGATATTATCTTTTTCCCAACTTCTTAAGTCATTGTTGATAATTATTGTGAGAAATCATTAACGTGATCAGAGTCTTTACATAGATGAGTATCATAAATCATTAATAATCATATATAACTTAAAGGCAAACTGAGCAAATTTGATATTTCAGAAGAGTGTATCAAACTGGTAGCCCTTCGTATGACTCAGTACCCATGAAGTAGCTCTCAGTTTCAATGACCCCTGCCCTAAACTAACAAATCAGACTGAAGTCCAGTAAATCAGATGTTCTTCTGTCGACTGATATCTGAGACAAACTGTACTTTTAGAAAGTTTCATCCTTTATGACTCTCTTGAGACTTTGACCCCATGTTTTTTTTGGAACAAGCTTTCTCTGGTATGATTGTTCTCTAGTCGTCATTGAGATTAAATGAAGTGTCTCTCTGAAGGTTTTGAGGCCAAAGGACCCAGTGCCAGCATGGATGTAGGATTGTCTGATTCCGGTGCCAGAGCTATGGTTAAAGCAGAACTGGCCAGTACTTCAGTCTCAGCTGGGCCTGCGACAGCTACCATCGGTCTGTCTGCAGACACCGGCGCCAAGATCAGTCCAACACAAGTGGAGGCAAAGGTGCTGGGAACAGGCGTCTCCTTCGGACGTGAAATGGGCGTATCTTTCCTTGGTACTGGGTTTAAATTCAAACTGTGGTGAACTGTGTCTTTGTTACAAACACAGCTGTTATTTGTTATTTACCTTCTATTCTCACAATTAAACAATGATTGTATTTGAAATCTGCTGCATTTATAGCTCAAACTTTTCATGACATTGTGGGTTTTTCCTTGTTCAGCGTCTGCTGCTTTTATATAGACAGTGAACATGATAGAAAAATGTGTTTTTGTCATGCTGAAGATAAAATACACAGATAAGCGCACTGTACTGTCCATGAGAACAACTTCCTGTTCTACCTGCTGGCTTCCTCTCAACTTTATCATGATTGTTGACGTCTGAACATTAAAGAAATGTTGACTTCTGATTGTGTATTCCATTTTCTTCTCTTGAAGTAGAAGATGTATAGTTAAAACTGTCAGTACCAAAGAATGATGCTGAACATGTACTGGAGGCTTTTCATATCAAGCAGCAGTAATTCTGATTGCATGGCTTCACATGAAGCTTTGGCTCAGGTCTGGCCTGGATTACACCACCTTTTAAAGCATTCATTCATATTATTTTACTGATGAATTAATTAATCATTTACTCATTAAAGACCTGAGCCTGAAGTCTTGTAATGTTTCTCTGAAGACAGAAATCCAAACATAATGATTTAGAGACATAAAACCATCTTCACACAATTCAGTTAAAGCTTTTATGTGAAGCTCAAACATTCACATGAATATTCACAATAACAGTTTATCAGGTTAAACACAGCTAAATGAATGGTTGCTGCTCAGATGATGTTGCAGACGTTAAAACAGATGACAGCAGGAATAAGAGTCATATTCATCTAAAGATGCAGTGCAGGTATTTGTCTCACTAAACAGGCTCACAGGTGCCCCCTTGTGGTGAAAACAGCATACAGCACTCACTGAAAATAATAAAGTTACTGGACACTTAAATAATCTTGTGTGTTTAGGTTGAGTTGCATGTTGGCTTGATGTGTGTGTGTGTTAATTAAGACGTCAGGTTGAGTCCTCAGTAACCTGTATGTGAACTGTGCAGGATTAATGTCTCCTCTGAGCAGTTTGGACTGTATTTAGCTTTATTCTGCTGCACAGTGAACGTATTCTCTGTGACCAAACCCACCGTGACACTGAAGAATCCCCACAATGCACCTGGCTCAGATTGTTTCTGCTGCACACTGATATTCTGAGTTAGTTAACAGGATCACAGCCTGAATCTTCCACTGATGAGCTACTTCTAGGAACTCATTCACTTAATTAGTGCTGAAACTATCAGAAAAATAATGTGTAAACAATTTGGATCAGACAAAAATGACAAATATCCAGATAGTTCATATAATTGGAGATTTAATATTTTAAGCAAAGAAACTGCAGGTCAATCAAAATGAGCAAATGAAAACGATCAAGATATAATTAGGAGACAGAATTCTTTGTAATTAGGTATCATGTTAACAAAATAGCCACTGAGATACAATACATTTTATTTAATTTGATAGACTTAATGAACGTTGACATGCTCCTACTGTGTCTTATAGCAGACGTGGACCACATCACCCAAAACAAAAACAAAAAAACACACAATTATAACAATTAATACACTTTCAGGTCAGTTTAGCTAAAATTCCTCAGAAGGGAAGGTGTTTCCTGAACGACCTCATGGAGTCAGTGACGTACACGTTGACTAATTAAGTCAAATTTTTCCTGGTTTGAAATAGGATGTGAAATTACTGCTGACAGCAACAGACCTACAAGACTCTCTGAAATAATTTCTGTATTTTGAACTTCTGGATACATTTCAGGTTCTCTCTCTGAGTCGAAGGTCGTCTAAGACTCTTAGGTTCTTTCATTGTCTGGAGGAAATTAAACACAAGAGCACATAAACTTGTTTCATCAAAATAAAAATTGACATTGTAAAATAAAAACCCGACATAATAAAAGGAAAGTCAAACACTGGTCGCTGCCGAGGACTCAACCTTAGTGTGCCTCTGCACAGGTGAGCTACTGAAGGTGCCAAACAGGTTTTAATTTTCAACAACACATTTCATTTTGGAAATATTTTGGATTAATGCAATTGTAACTTTATATTCAACAGTAAAACAATTAAGGGCTCCAGTTGCTGAAAGAGCCTCAGATATTATAGAAATAAGAAAATGTTTTATAGAAAGCGTAACTGCTGTGATACAAATACTTAATCTTAACTTTATATGATTCATAGAATACACACACAAAATATCATCAATGAATATGAAAGTTAATAATAAAACATGTTTGTAAATCCTATATTTCTGAATTGAATTTAAAGAAATTCTAGGTTGTGGTCAAATTTGTGTCTTCAACACAACTTACAGACACACTTTGTACACTGTGATCAATACCATTTCAAAAAGCTAGAACAATAATAACATTCAGTAAAAACACACCTGCTAATTAAAGAATATACATTTTTGCACAGATCTGTGACATGAGCAAACTCTCTCACTGAATGATACAACAACCAGTTTCAGTTCTTTATAATGTACATAAGGGTGTTCTGATCAGGAGGGCAACAATCGTTATCAGCTGATAAACGTTCATTTACCGTCAGATAAACACATGAGACAGTTTGTTTGTGCTACAAAGCCACAACCACACACAGCGCAGGACTCTGCTGCTCCCTGGCTGCTAACAGCTAACTAGCTCCACCCCTGCTAATATCAGTACAGATATTTAGTGTCCTCTTGGTTTAACCAGCAATATATTCACGAGCTCCTACCAGAAAGATGTTAGTGACTGAGGGCATAGAAGGACCGGTACCAAGGAACGTTTCTCGTTATGTTAGGTCTCTCACTGAGAGGCCAGTCAGTGCTGTGGTGAGAGAGATAACTATGGCAACAACATGAGAAGATGATCTCTTTTGTAATCAACATACTGTAGTTGGATGCAGCCCATTCAATGTATGATCTTGGATTGTCTTTTCAAGAAAGTTTTTATTTTCTGTCACCCCTGAGTGAGGGGACGATGTGACGCCGTCTGGTTGAGCCCAGTTCAGAGCCAACAGCTGACAGAGTTTAAACAGTGGACTGCTGTTTCAGTTTACAGTAAATAAATGACGTGGAGCAGTGAGCAGTAGTGGTGTAGTGGCTGCAGGGCACAAAGACTGACACAACTGAGAATGACACACAGAATTTTTACTATCTTATCTGTCCTATTGACTTATTTTTGAATCTCTTTCTACAGTTTTAACTTTTCATTTAGTTTAACTTTTTCTTTAAATCAGTATTAAATAAATTGGGTTTTTTTCTCAACATTTTGGTGGCAAATTTACAACAACACTAATAACAACGATGACAATAAAGTGAAGTAACGTCCTTGTGATTTTTGATCGGTATCATCCATTACTGCTCCTACTGATCAGTGATCAACCCCAAAAAATCGATCAGAGCACCCTTTAATGTACAACTAAAGCCAGTCTATCACTTTGTGGTGTCCAGGGCCTTTTCAAACACCCTCTGTGCATCATCAGCAAGCTTGTTGAGTATAAGATTCAACATTCTGTAAGTTGTGGTGAAAGACAGGATCATTGCTGCTGGGATTCCAAGGATTGGAATGAATCTGGATCCTTCCTCTGCTGCCAATAAAAAAATGGTACTTGCACACTGACTTAACACCGAGAGCATAAGATCAGCGGTTATTTCAATTGCAGCCAGTGGTGAAGTTAAGACAGCCGTCAAATCACTTAATGACACCCCTGTGCTTACAGCCAGATTCTCCAGTGATGGGATATCAAGACCAAAACCAACTGCATATTTTGTGACAACACCAGCCAGCAAAGCTGCATCAACAGCAACAGAAAGCCCAGGAACTGGTACTCCTGCTGCAGCTGCAGAAGCAATAGCATGCCACTTTATGTTGGCTTGGAAAGCCTTTTTCTTCTTGTTGATGATCTCCTGGCTGATGTTGGGCATGGCAAACAGCAGAGCATTCCTCTTGTGTTCAGGAAGTTCTCTCTCTAGTGTCTCGGTGAACAGAGTGAAGTCATGCAGACGGAGCTCAAAGCTGGACACCAGGAAGACCTGTGGAGACTGAATACCTTGTTCCTGAAGACCTGTGTCACAAAGGGAATACATGTTATTAGTCATTATTAGTTTTATAAATGATGAAACCATTGAAATTGTTTGTTTACTTTTATATACACTCAATAATATGCACTTTTCAGTTTAGATGTTGTTTTGCTTCTCATTTTGTTTCTAACCAATGCTGTAATCTCCTGTGCTTTCCTTTTTCTAGGTATGTGTATAAAATGAAATAACTGTTAACAACTTTGAAACTTACGGAGCCCTGGGGGTGACATGGATGGGGGTTTAGTCGGTTTAATGCAGGCACATTATCATGTATCAAGACCGTCTCATAATTATAATTGATTAATTAATTAATAAAGTGTCTTATTGTTATTGTGTAACGATAAGAGGTACTAACCATGATGATGGAGGAGTTTAACAATGGACAAAACGATTAACAATGGATGCAGGTGCATATAGAATCATATTCATGTGAAAGTTGTGACAGAAAACCTGAATTTACTAAAATGCCTTCAGTTTTCCACGATATTCTCACATAGAACGCATTCTCTCGGCTTTCACAGTAACACTAAAGGTTTGTTGTGTTTGGTTATTATATACAACAGACATACTATTGCTCTGTTGTTGTATAAGGCAGTAGTTAACATTCTGTAAGTCAGAGTGCAACAAGATGGCTATGTACGATACAACGCTGCAATTGAGAACTATGTTACAATATAAGACGGCACTTGTTCATGATTCCAGTGTCCCATCATTGTTGAGTTTAGGTGGATGTGAACACCCAACGTTCACTGCATCTTAATTACTATCTTGCGGGCGAGATACAGTAAGTCGCACTCACGAGATAAAAAAACAAACAAAAAAACATCCATGTCACCTCCAGGGCTCAGTAGTCAGATGCCTGCATTTGGTGACTTATTGTTGCTGTTTGCTTTGACTGAAAATTCCTCCAAATGAAATTTCTGCACCACAATAAGCCACTGAGCCTGAGACTTCATGTTTTTATTTAGAATTGTCATTTTTACCTAAATAACGTTGTGTATGCGGACATATGGTACATTTTCTCATTAAATAGAAATTCCATTTCAACTGGTGATGACAACAACACATTGATACTTGTGTAAAGTGTTTCTAAGTCTAAGCAGCTACATTTTGCTAGATTTTTTGCAAGATAGTGGATCCATATACTGAATAACATAATAAATGCTGGGCTTGTCAGGTTTTAATGATGGAAATCCAGTTAATAATCTTGCAGTTATTGTTAATGATTCCGTAAGTCACTTACCTTGAATGCAGTTGTCCTTGATTCGTTCCTTAGTCCTGGTCTCACTGAACTCTCTCTTACTCCGTCTCTCATTGTATAAATCACTGTCAATCTTTGAGCGAACAAAGTAGAACTTTTTTTTCATCCTCTGGATCTCCTGAGCGAGTTTCACATCATTTTCTGTGAAGCGAGTCGCTGAGATAATAATGAAGAAGTCAAACTTCTCAAATCCAACATGTTTCAGGTACTGATCAGCTGGAAACTTGGTGGTGCCAACACCTGGAAGATCCCACAGTGTAACATTGGGATACTTTGGATGGGGGTATGGTGTAACCACTGAGGTCGTTTCTGTAGCCCCAGTAGGGGCAGCTCCCTCAGCACTGTTGTCTATGCCTCTAAAGGCGTTAACAAAGGTGGATTTACCAGAGCCAGACTCTCCTGTGATGGCAATTTTTAGTGGAGTGTTATTCTCCTTGTCCAGACGCTCTTGGATCTTTTCAATAGCTAAGGCCTGATTGTTGTTTTGTAGAGCTTCTTTAATTTCTTCATTCATTTCACGGTCATGTGGAGTATCCATGGTGATCCTTGAAATCTGTATTAAGAAATAAGAAAAAGAAAGTTCACTATTATTTACCATCATGCACATACATAGACAGAATGCAAAGATTGGAGATATCACTGCCAAGGTCAAAAGGTATAACACAGCAAGGAAAATAAATACTTCAATTCAATTGTCACATTTTCTTTTGATGCCACTTTGTGAATACAGCTCATGTGGTTTATTTTTTGTCCTCAGTGGAACATTAGAGAATTACAAATATGATCAGATAAACAATTAGGGCTGACAGAAAAAGAAATCATTGTTTCTTTTTCTTTTAATATAATAATTTGAAAACTACTTAGACAGAACTCTTTTCTTGATGCTGTAACAGACGATTCTGGAACAATTTGCCGTAAGTGTATGATTCCGACCTGTGAGTCCTGCAAAGTTTGCAGATATCACTGACAAGGTCAAACACATAACACAGCATGGAAAAAAAAGCTTAAATTACTTGTCACATTTTGTTTTATGTCAGTTCGTGTATACAGCTGATACAGTGCATTTTTGTCCCCAGTGGAACATTAAGGGATTACAAATACAGTCAGACCAATATGATATTAATTAAGCATAGGCACATACTTTGTAATAATAATAATAATAATCATCATAATGATAATAATAATGATACATTTAATTCATCTAGCGCCTTTCAGAGTACCCAAGGACGCTTAATAACAGATTGACAACTTTACCTGATGCTGTTGTGGAGAATGTGTCTTCTAGAAAAATGCAGAGACTGCAGCTTGTTGGTTTGAATGACTTTATATGCAAAGAAGCCGAGACAAATTTGGTATCACGTTCCTTTTATATGTTTCCTGTTTTTCAGCTCAACAGTTCAACACTCAGACACGCTTCCTGTTATAAATAAAGTATAAAGTCCCAAACTAAACACAATAAAGAGACTCAGAACTTCATGTGAATTTTGCTTCAGTAATGTTTATATACAATAATGAAAGAGGCCCAGATCAGGGGTGTTTTAAAAAAAAAAAAAAGTAAAAATAATAAAACACACAGATGTCATCGTCATGATGTGCTGTCACACCTCTCGGTTCTGCAACGCCACCATGCTGTGTGAAATGACACACCAGAGCAGCTTAAGACCGGTACTGTTTGGTTCAGTGTGAACAAACGAAGGTGGCGTAAAGGCCTTCTTTGCAACGATAAGGCGGCGTCTCTGTGAGAAAAGGACTAGTTTTACACACACACATACACAAACATACAAAGACACACACACACAAACTTATATGAAAGGCTACATCTTCCCTGAGGTTCATACTTTCACTTTACTGATTACTTTAACAAAGTAGAAAATCTACTATATAATCCTTGAGTAAATGTACATACATGTAAATAAACAAGCACACCAACAAACTGACTGTTTAACTCACTTTTTGGAAACATTTTGGATAATGTCAGTATACAACTCAACAAAATATATTACAAAGATCTTGTCGTTTGAGACATTTTAATGCAGAATAAACTAGTGCTGTCAAACGATATTTAATTGCGAATCGCGTTAATGTCATAGTTAACTCACGATTAATCGCAATTAATCGCACATTTGTATCTATTCTAAATGTCCCTTGTTTATTTTTTTCCCATTATTTTTTCACATTGTAATGCTCTTATCAACATGGAAAAGTGGCTTGCTTTATACAAATGTTGTTGTGAATGAAATAGCTGGGTGCGGGTCGGTAAGGTAACAAATCAGAGCCGGGCCGGGGGCGGGGCAAATGACCGGGCCTTTTAAACCCAAATAATAAAGCTCATGATAACATCATTTTACAACATACACATGCCCGCAACAGCGGGGCTTAAAGGAGAACTTCGGTCGATTTAAACATGCAGCTTCATTGCTCAAGCTACCCTTGACTTGCCAGTACCGAAGACGCGAACAAATTTGGTCCAGCCATTACAGAGCTCCGTGAACGGAGATGTAGCATTGAACGCTAACAGCATGGGGTCAGAACTTTGCACTGTGTTTTAAGCGTCTTAACATGCTCCACATCTCACACCAAAAGTTATGCAACATCAGCAGACACCTTAGCACACAGCACTGTAGCGTGTATGACTCAAAATGAATAAAAAAGTAGTTAAAATAGTGTGTTTGTGCAAGCAGCTACTTACCTGTTTGTTGACATCCGTGTGTTCCGGTAGCTAGACCAAACTAGCATATCCATCGAGTGTGCACTTAACAGGCTTAACAGGCTATTGTAAGGCTCATGGCTCATGACAGGCTGTAACATGGACATGTACATTATGAACATAAACACGAAAATGCTGGATTACGTTTCCGTCTCCGCCAGTGAGGGAGTAAGTGCACGCTCGACAGATTGACTAGTTTGGTCTAGCTACCGGAAGACACGGATGTCAACAAACAGGTAAGTAGCTGCTTGCACAAACACACTGTTTTAACTACTTTTTTATTCAGTTTGACTCATACACGCTACAGTGCGGTGTGCTAAGGTGTCTGCTGATGTTGCATAACTTTTGGTGTGAGATGCGGAGCATGTTAAGACGCTTAAAACACAGTGCAAAGTTCTGACCCCATGCTGTTAGCGTTCAATGCTAAGTCTCCATTCACGGAGCTCTGTAATGGTTGGACCAAATTTGTTAGCGTCTTCGGTACTGGCAAGTCAAGGGTAGCTTGAGCAATGAAGCTGCATGTTTAAATCGACCGAAGTTCTCCTTTAAAAGCCTCGGCACCACGGAGAGCGACTATGTCATTTGGAAGTCCATCAAGTGGACATGAAGTATAACAAACCAAGAGAACGACAAAAACATTAGGCTACATGAAAACTTATAATAAAACAACACAAATTCAAAGCAGTTCAGCACCACGGATAGCGACCACATCATTTTGACACCCACTTTAACTATTTCAACTCAGAGCCTGTATCAGTAGCTATAAAGTTTAGTAAAACTAGCACAGCGACCCACATGTTCACAAACACAATTTCAATATGAAGTAGCCTACTATAAGCCTTGCGCTCCGCGAACTCGTCCACGATGCTCTGTATGTCCATTTTCTTTGGACAACATGGCAAGTCCACTCAGTCTCTCCTCTCCCACTGTGTTCCTCAAGTGGTTTTAACTTGGAGAATGAGCGCTCAGAGTTGCAACGGTGACTGATGATGACGTTGGTGGATGGTTGGTGACGAGTTTTACCCAAAATACACTTGGAGACAATATCGGTGATCCACTTGTAAATTTGCGCGTCATAAAGTTAAATGTGAGAGTGAAAATAAAGCCGTTAAAATGGGGTTGCGTTAACGCCATTAATGACTTGTTTAACTGACAGCACTAGAATAAACACATACGGCTTTAGAAAGGTACAGCAGTACATTTTACTTTTGGTTTTTATTGACTATAAACGTCTCATTGTTTGGCCTCTTGGTTTAAGGCTGTTGTTAAGATACTTTCATACTTTCACTTTATTCTCCCGTCTGATATTTATGCACCCCACTGTGTTCAGCAGCTGAGCTCAGTGCACATAACACACAACTCCTCCTCTTAACAAATCCACTCAGTTGGTGCTCCTTCCTTGTATAACTTGTGGAGTCCACAGATACATGTGATGGCTTCCCCGGGGTTCAGTCTGTAATATAATGGCCTGTCAATGGCTTTGTCCTTTTCCAGTTTCTGCAGATATTCTATAACCTTCTTTTGTATCTACAGGTAGGATCTCGCCTCAGCGTCTCATAGGTGTTAGTATCACTGGGCAGATCAGTGACTTTGGTGTGGTAGTCTGCTGTGTTCAGCACCACAGTGCATCTCTCTTTGTCTGTCTCTTCTGAGTGATGCAGGGCCTTCCTTTCCTCAGTAGTGTGGTTGGAGGACGTGCTTTTGCATTAGCAGGAACAGCTGATACCTTCAACCGTAGCTGTTCTGCCTCTGTGTCTGTCAGCTTGTTGTTTCTGATGGCTGACTCTGTTGCTGTGATGAGATCTACTACAGGAATCTGTTCTGTAATTACTGCAAAGTTCAGTCCTTTGACAACAGCATCTTTCTCCGGTTAGATCAGCTCTCTGTTGGACAGGATTTTATCCCAACTCTCTTGTATGTCCAGAGCTCTCAAAGAGAGGGAGAGAGCGAGAATTATTGTAAAAACTACATCTTCCCTGAAGTTCATGCTTTCACTTTTCTTTCACAATAAACTTCTTCTGTAAAATGTACATTTAATACAAGTCTTGCTAATTTATAACTTCAGTGACTGAGAGTGAGACTGAGAGCAGATCTCATTGGAGGAAAATAAACTACCCAAACTTTGATTTTTAGTATCTTCTGTTAAAATAACTCTTTGATAATTTTGAACTGGAGGAAGGAGATCGGAGCCAGCTCAAGGTTAACAAAGTTTAATCTTGTACAAGAGGAGCAATCACAAAGCAACAACACAGGATTCTTAGAGAGGCAGGAGACCTGACAGGCAGGAGAGTGATGGTGAACCGCTCCGCAAGCGTGCCTGTCAGGTTCGCACTCGGGGATCGACACTTTTTGCCTAGCATGACGGTGACGCGCAGGAGCGCAGCAGCTGACGTGAGTAGTTCAAAAACCTTCTTTTTCATAAACTCTGTGCACAAACAATGTTCTCAATGCTCGTGTTCATGTGTAGAGACCCTGGTGATGCTACGAGCAAAGTTTCATGTTGTGTCGAGACTTCTTAGTGTTCTAAAAATAGCGATTTTGATGCTAGCTTGTCCTGCCCCATGCACTCCCGTTCAACATTAACGTGCCCAAAACCAAACTACGGTAAATCTTAAAAGTGCCTCTTTCGTCCTAATTATGCTTTCACACTAAGGTTTGACTCATATTCAATCCCAAATAAAGCCTCAGTTGCTTTTTGGCGAGAGTTTCGCTTTAATATAGTGTATGCTGACATGTGTACAGTGAAGTCCAAATAAGTAAACCTGCAAAAGCAAATAACCAAGTTTTCCTTCTCTTTTTTGAAATACAGGCGATGAGGATAAGTAAATCACTTTTTAAATAATTAGATTATAGATTAAACAGATTATTTACTCTGATGGGCTTTTCGTTAAAATTTGATTTCTGGACTTTGGTGTTGATATTTTAAGAAACAGTTGTAATGGTGTGAGAAAAACTTTGGGAGATGCAGAATATAAAGTCAAAATTTGAAAGAGACAAAAACATTTAAGAACAAATACATTAATTTTAGAAATATTAACTTTAAGTTTTAATTCATTCTTGGAATTTCAACACACAAAAAAAACACTTTTTCCTCTGGTAAGGTTTTTCTTTAGTCATATTTGAGATTAAAAGCATTGTATGTATTAAATCTCTGTTTGCAGCTGAAGCAGCTCAACTTGTTGGTAGAGGAACGTGTGTCAACAACGGTGACGACAAGAGGGACAAGAAGCAGCCTGGCAGAGAGTTTGCCGTTCTTTCCTATGCAGGAACTAAGAAAGAAGTTGAGGATGTGAAAGGGGAAAGGAGTGTACACTGCTGGAGGATTAGGTTATTTTCATTTTGAAGATCACTTGTTCTGTGCTGAGGCCAAAGGACCCAATGTCACCGCAGGAGCCGGGAGGGATGAGTCGGGTGTCAGACTCTTTGCCAAAGCAGAGGTGGTTAGTGCGTCAGCCTCTGTTGGTGTGATGAAAGCTTCGTCGGTCTGTCTGCAGACACCGGCGTTGGCATCGGTCCTTCAGGTGTCGAGGCAAAGTTTCTGGGAACAGGCGTCTCCATTGGACGTGAAGTGGGCTTTTCTGTGTTTGGTTCTGGAGTTACAGTTAAACTGTGGTGAACTGTGTCTTTGTTACAAATACAGCTGTTGTTGGTTATTTACCTTCTACTCCCACAATTAAACAATGATTGTATTTGAAATCTGCTGCATCTATAGCTCAAACATTCTGTCCGTAAGTGTGTGTTCAGCGTCTGCTGTTTTTAGACAGTGAACAAAATGGAAAAATGTGTTTTTGTCATGCTGAAGATAAAATACACAGATAAGTGCACTGTACTGTCCATGAGAACAACTAATATTTCACAGTAATGTACTGTACATGTTTCACAATAATGTACTGTTAATATTTCACAGTAAACTACAATGCAATACAATGCAAATTACTGTGATAAAGCAGTATGTAGCTGTGGAATTACAGTATCTTGCTGTATGTAAATTACAGTAATTGCCTGTATTTTTACTGTAAAAGTAATGCTACCAGTAGCCAGTAATTTACTGTAAATTTACAATTTAAATAATACTGTAACATATTGCAAATTTGACTTGTTACCTGTGATTTTACCACACAAACATGCTTTGGATTTGCTAAATTAAAAGTCAAAACAAGAACAAAGAAAACAAAGACAATACTCTTTTTAATTTTTTAATAATTATAAAACTATCAAATTCAACAATTTACCAGCTGTCTCTGAACATAAACATGAATTTTAATTTTTAAAGAGCAGATTCAGCTATTAAGTGCTGATATATTCATTCCCTGTCTAATGTCAATATTGATCCCAGTATTGATGTGTTACATGGCTGGGGTAGTTATGTAATCAGGTTACAGCTGAAAATCATACTTTGGTATCACTAACTGAATCTATGAATCAATCAATCAATATTAAATCGAATCAATATCAAATTGTGATTAATTGATAGCAAGAAATTGGTTACCATACTCAACCCACACGTCAATTTACAACTTTAAACATGTAAGGGATAATGCCCGACGAGGTGTCCATAAACAGGAGTTAATGGACGACGCGGAGGCCTAAGAACCTAAGAAATGACTAACGACGCGGTTCTTAGGCCTCCACAAAGTCCATTAACTCCTGTTTATGGACACCTCAAAGGGCATTATCCTGCTTATACCATGGTCACTTTCCAAAGAAAAGAAATTCGGACCATTAATATACATTTTCATGCGTTTTACAATCAAAATATAAAGTTTTTCACAAGCCAAAACAACGTTTCCCAGCAAGCTATTTTCAAAATGAAAATAACACAATCCTCCAGCAGCGTATACTCCTTTCCCCTTTCACATCCTCAACTTCTTTCTCAGTTCCTGCATGGGAAAGAACAGCAAACTCTCTGGCAGGCTGCTTCTTGTCCCACAAGCCAAAACAACGCTTCCCTGGTAACGCCTGAGGATTTGACTAATACCTGGAACAATCATTACTCTCCTGTAAGATTCTTATGCAACGGAGACGTTGTTCACTCCTCCAGTAAATAGAACGGACCATAGATACGACTAGGCAACGGGAGATATTCTAGTCCGCTCAGCAATGAGCCAGAAAGCTAACGCTATGCTAGCAAGATTCAAAGTCAATAACATTGCATACGGTTGACAAACAGTAAATATAATTTGACAGTATGCTAGCTAACAAGACTAGTGTAGTTTCTGGGCTTTCTCCATCAAAGGTGTCAGTGTATAGTATGTTGATAAATGAGTCTTCGGAGGCAAGGCTGGTGGAATGTTAGAGCAATCTTTATTGAAAACAGATCTCAATGCCAGCGTCCGTCCAGGCACGGCTGTTACCCGGGTTTCTCAAATTTATGACAAAGTCCTGCCCAATGCTTTGCCCTCTGCTCTAACAGAATTCCTATCACCTTCGATATCGGAAAACTACAAAATACCACACCCTTCTCCGCTTGTGCGGGCCTTTTTAAAGTCTAATTCCTTGCATCGTCCCACTTCTTACAATTGGTCACTCTGGTGGATTGAGGGTCCATCTATCCAATAGTAGAAAGAGAAGTTAGTCTGCCTCCTCCTATACATTATCTAACTTCCGCTGAGGTCACTTCTTGGAACTCATAGCCTGAAATGGACCAGATGGTCTCTTCATACTGATAGCTAAATGTATATCTTAAATCAACTCTAAACAACTGTCATAAGAGATAAATGCAGTTTTATTGCTCCATATGAATCTGTCCTCCAGTTAACCTTTAACTTACACACAGAGAGCTGTTTAATGGCTCCGAGGCCCCTAGATATGTAAACTTCCCATCGACCATCTCTCTTACCTCACAGTAAACGAAAACAACTATCACTATTGAAGATTAGCTCTGAATGTGTAAGTGTGCAGACACCTCACTAGCTAGCTAACCAGTCATGTCACTGTCCCAAAATCAATAGCAAGATTTTCACGAACAAATGACCGGCCGTGTGTAACGTTACTGTGGCCGCAGCCTGAAGTAGAGAGCTGAACAGCGAACGGGATGTGAGATTATTCGCGTATCAGTAAATTTAGAGGAGAAGTGAACTTTCTGCAGCTTGTGTGTTACAGTCGCCACCCTGTGGTGTTCAGAAGACACTAAAGGACTGACGGACTGAACTCAGTGCTGGAAATATAATATTCAGATTTGATACGCCAGCTAGCGCATTCATTTACAGCGGTGAACGGTCAATTCGACTGGAACTACTTAGTAGGTGTCCATATATCAGGGGTTAATGGACACCCTGCAGCCAATCAGAATCGAGTATTCCCCCAGACCATGGTATAAATACAGTATAAACAATACAGTATTAACAATTTACAACTTATGAACATATACAATATGTACAGCTCACAGGTTGTGTGCTCTCTTTGCCATGCTATCAAAAGGAGAAAGTTGAGGAGTGCTGGGCTGCTGAATTTGATTCAGATTGTCCAAATACAGAGGACAAATTAGAGAATGCTCATGTGGTCCCATCACCACCTGTCCTTCAGTGGTCCTTTGACCTCAACACAGAACAAGTCATCTTCAAAATGAAAATAACCCAATCCTCCAGCAGCATACACTCCTTTCCCCTTTCACATCCTCAACTTCTTTCTCAGTTCCTGCATAGGAAAGAACGGCAAAGTCTCTGGCAGGCTGATTCTTGTCCCTCTTGTCATGCTGAAGATAAAATACACAGATAAGCGCACTGTACTGTCCATGAGAACAACTTCCTGTTCTACCTGCTGGCTTCCTCTCAACTTTATCATGATTGTTGACGTCTGAACATTAAAGAAATGTTGACTTCTGATTCTGTATTCCATTTTCTTCTCTTGAAGTAGAAGATGTAGTTAAAACTGTCAGTACCAAAGAATGATGCTGAACATGTACTGGAGGCTTTTCATATCAAGCAGCAGTAATTCTGATTGCATGGCTTCACATGAAGCTTTGGCTCAGGTCTGGTCTGGATTACACCACCTTTTAAAGCATTCATTCATGTTTTACTGAAGATTACTCATTAAAGATCTGAGCCTGAAGTCTTGTAATGTTTCTCAGCAGACAGAAATCCAATCATAATGATTTTGTGACATAAAACCATCTTCACACAATTCAGTTAAAGCTTTTATGTGAAGCTCAAACATTCACATGAATATTCACAATAACAGTTTATCAGGTTAAACACAGCTAAATGAATGGTTGCTGCTCAGATGATGTTGCAGACTCTTCACTGTGAGTTCTTTTTAAGTCATTCAGTTTGTGTTGACTTATTCAGGTAAAGATCCAGGTGTGGCTGTGCAGTCCAATAATCTTGTGTTTTTGTCTTTACTAACAGAAATTAAAACAGATGACAGCAGGAATAAGAGTCATATTCATCTAAAGATGCAGTGCAGGTATTTGTCTCACTAAACAGGCTCACAGGTGCCCCCTTGTGGTGAAAACACAGCATACAGCACTCACTAAAAAATAATAAAGTTACTGGACACTTAAATAATCTTGTGTCTTTGGGTTGAGTTGGCATGTTGGCTTGATGTGTGTATGTGTGTGTGTGTGGGTGTGTGTGTGTGTGTGTGTGTGTGTGTTTGTGTGTGTGTGTGTGTGTGTGTGTGTGTGTGTGTGTGTGTGTGTGTGGCAGGGGATTAAATGAATATAATAATAATGATAATGTCAAAATATAACAGTATTCAGAAAATGAAGATAGTAGTCAAATAACTTTTAAACGTGTGTTGTCATTACATTCAAGTCAATATTTAATTCAAGTTCAATATCAAATTCAAGTCAATATTTAATTATTGATTACTCATTACTGTTGTGTTTCTTAAACTACAATTTACTGTGTAAAACAAAAGATCTGGTGCTTCATTAGCATATATGACATATATCCAGGCTATTCAACATCAATAGCAAGTGGGCCGAATTTGAAAATCACTAGGTGCTCTGGGCCACACAGAATATTTGTCGACTAATGGCTAAAAAATAACTCTTGATGATAACAGATATCATATTAGTATGAACGAATGACACATATCCATTTTCTTTGGCTTTAATACTTTCACATAAGGAGCTTTTTAACCAAGGTCCATATTTATATTTTGCTACATTCAAGATGAACAAAACAAAGCCATCAGACCAAAAATAAATGGACTGTTCATAATATAACATGACATAAACAGTTCCAAACATGGCAGTTCCATCCCCACAGTCAAATGTATTGGAGCTGAACAGTAAAACAGACAGACAAAATAATTAACATGACACATTATTGTTGTCACAGAGACAGCATCACATGTCTCATGTGATGTAAAAGTCGTATACATCACACTGCTGTCATTTGGAGCCTGTTCAAGTTAATGGGAAAAATTACACTGCCTTGACTTTGCTATTTCAACATAGTTTGGCTCATAGGTATAAGAGCAATCCTAAAACACTCATGCAACTTCTCATTGGTCATGGACGTAGCAACGTGCCTTTGTTTTGATGGCATTCATATGAGAAAAGCTAGACTCACATGTATAAGTGGACCCAAACATTGTCAGTATTAGCAAGGCCACTTTCTTGTTGTGGCGTACTGATATTGGTTAACATTGTTAGACCAAAAGTTCTCTGCACCCTCAGGCTGCAAGTGCTGTTTTAAAGCAAAGGAGGATTGCATATCAACTATTTCCATCTGAAAGATGCTCTCATCAATAGAAGACATTACCTCTTTTGCTTTTGCACAGAAGTCTGCTTCAGGTTTGATAGAAAAGGGGTCACGAGCAACGTGCAATACTTCAGTGGGAATGTTGAACCCTTGGAATCTCTCTGTAAAGTTCTCAGTCAGTTTTGTCATTAAATCTGTCATGACGGGTGTTATCCGTGCCTCAGGTGCTGTGTTCATGCGTTACTGTTGCAGTTAAATCTGTTGTGAAAATGGTTAGCTTTGTCTTGAAAGCGCAAAGCTCCTCAACCAAATCAGCAATAGACTTTTCTCGTCCTTGCAGTTCAAGATTCAGAGTGTACAAGTGTCTAAAAATGTCACACAGAAAGTACACTTCTGCCATGAACTGTTCATCCAGAATGCTCTCCAGAAGGTTTGCTGCCCATTTGTGTTTACACACACGAAAGAAAGACACAATCTCCTGGTGGAGCTCACAGAGACGGTCCAGAACATTTTCCTTGCTTAGCCACCTGACATCGTTATGAACAAGCAAGTCCGTGTGTTCCGAAACATGTTTGCAAGCATCATACAGAAAAGGAGTTGTTGTTGGCTGGAAGGTTGGGCGGATGAAATTCACAATGGTGTCCATTGGTGTCCAAGGTCTGTGCAAAAGTGACCGAGGGTGACTTGACACTATAGTAAAGACGCTAGCAGACGCTGTATTGTGCTTCTCAGTTCCTCCGAACCCTCTGGAAAACTGGCAGAAAACGAGCCGTGATTTGACTTGTAGTGCCTCTTCACCTTGTACTTTTTCATGACAGATATGCATTCGCTGCACAGTAAACAGACCAGATTATTACGAGTCGTGGCAGGCAAAACAAATAAATATTTGTCCATCCATTCGCTCTGGAGCTGGCGGTTTTCCAAATCAATTTGACATTTTTGGGTTTTGAACAGGGGTGTGCACGCCCCCTCTCATGGCCCAATTGTTGAAAAACGCACACTAAAGTGCCCTCTTGGTTGGCAAAACACACTAAACTGCCTCCTTGGCTGGTTAAAACAGGATAAACTGTCCTCCTGGGAACCAAAATCCGTGCTAAAGTGCCCTCTTCGGTGCAAAAACATGCGCTAAAGTGCCCTCTTGGGAGCCAAAATGCGTGCTAAAGTGCCCTCTTCGGTGGGGGGGATTGCACAGTTTGTTCCCATTTTTTTCTTTTCACCCCTGCAGTTCAAAAGGTCTGTGCACGCCACTGGTTTTGAGAGCGACATGTTGCAAATCGGTGTTAGCTTAGCCAACTCTGACCTCTTCACCTCTTCACCTCTCACCTGGAATGATCTGGGGAAAACCAAAAGTACCTGGTCATTATACCTGAGTGGCCTTGATGGAGCATGTAGTTGTAAAAGCTCAGAGAGATAGGTTGGAGCCAGCCCATTACATCATTTATAGGTAAACAATAAAATCATATAATCAATCCAAAGGTAAATTAGTCAACATGTCATCATTGTCCATGATCGTGAAGGCTAATCTTGAAAACAAAATAAAAAAAACAAGCAACATCAGCACAGATAAGTCGTACATGAACTGCTGAAGTTCATCTTTTATCAGTTTGAGTGTCACATTTACATTGGTCAAAATGAATCAAAGTATATTAGAATAGTAGAAATACTTTTCCATACAGAAAGACAGAAAAGTATTTCAAGACCAACTCACTCAGGGCGTCCCAGTTCATGTCCTGGATTTTATTTTGAATAACTCATGTAAGAACTTCTATTAAAGGTGCACTACTGAAGAAACAACCTGACCTTAAAGGACAACACAACTTTATACTGTTTTACTCTGTTTATATGGGGCGGACCCTGCCACCTCTCTAGCTTCAAACACTTTTAAAAACTAAATATTTCTGAGTTTGTGTCATTACCTCAGTAATATTGTAAATATCAAAATTCAGAGTTTTATTTCCTTACTAAATAGCACCCCTTTAATGTCATAGAACAGACTTACATTAGGTCCTCTGATCTAAATGTCATTATTTCTTTGTATGTGTATTTGAAGCTTCACATTTTTCACTGGATCGGGTTGAAATCTGTCCTGAATATCCAAGAGACTTAACTAAGTCTAATAAGCTATAAACGTACCATTTATTAATGATGGTTATAAAGTGTTGCTCACGTCAGTAAGTCAAAATCGGACATATTGTTGTTCTTTTCAGAAAATGAAGGTAAAAGACAAATAATTATTAAACATGGATGTTGTAAGAACTGTTGTTGAAATGAGCTTTAAGACAACAACACACAGAACTCAGAAGTGTGTTGTCATTATATTCAAACAAGTTGTTAATGAAATCACGGTCAATAACCCACCTGTCGACATTTTCTGCGTGTTTAATTACTTTAAGTTGAGTTTACTCACTTGATTTTATCTCTTTATCTTTTCACATGTGTTTTTATGACAGTTTTATGATCCTCTAACTCAAACTTTCACTTTCTTCTGCCGTCTTGTATTTTTACACCGTGGTGTTTTAACTCCAGCAGCTGAGCTCAGTGCAGCAGCACACAACTTCACCTGTTAACAAAGGAACCTCGTTCAGGTAAGTAATCCACCATGTAAGATTTCATCTCAACTAAATGTACACATGCTGGTTTGACTGTTGTTTTTTTTAACAATATGTACAGATAATGCAGCATGTATCAGTTATTGTTTTGTTTATTGTTCTATGTATTGTTCTTGTTTTTGTTCATTCATCTCACTCACAGACGATGGAGGAGCTTCACTAACGCAATGATGCTGAATGACCATTAATGAACAAATACATTTTTGTCTGAACGTGTTATAAATATCATTTTCTATAGATCTGTACAGAATATGTTCATTACAGCTCGTTCTCACAGAGAAACTCACAGAAATGTTTATCTGCTGCTGACATTTCCTCTTTTTCTTTCACAGTAAACAACTCATCCTGAAGATGTCAGGTAAGCAAACATCATCCAGAAACATAGGTGCATACTTTCCTTTAGGAAAAATAGTGTGTTGATGAGACAGATGACCTTCTAATAGACTTAATTTGTGACTTCAGTGAATGAAAGTGTCACTACAAGCTGCTAGATCCACATGCCCAGACTTCTAAAAAATTAGAATGAAAAACAGCATAGAAGATGGTACGGAAGCCCTAAAGAGTCATGGGTTTAACATATTATTTCCTCCGTCTTTCCGTGATTAATTGAATTTGTTTTCTTGGAGTTATTTATGTCGTAATCATTACCAACAAAGGTTGTTTTCCAGACTAACAAGATGATAAATCATGAGTAAACGACTACATAAGATTCCTGAGAGTGGACAGTGACATGCTCACTGCTCTGGGGGCTAGAAAGCAAACCACAGAAACTTTATACCATTCATAAAGGTTACTGGAGAAAACAAACAAAATATAACTTGTTATGACAATGAGTTTGACCCATGACCGTTTAAGATTTCAGATTGGTCAGTTGTGTTCTGATGACTGATATCTGTCTTTAACATGTTAAGCTTCTGCTAGTGGTCCCTACGCAAATGCCAGAGGATATCATGATGACGAGAAGGCGGGAGTTTACGCTGATGTAGGAGTGGGTAAAGCAAGTGCCAAGTGGAGCGTTTTTGATGCAGAGGCCAAGGGGCCAAACGCAGCAGCAGGAGCCGAAATCACTAGGACGAGTGCTCAGGCCATGGCCAAAGCAGAACTGGTGGGTGCTTCAGCCAGTGCCGGTCCACTAAAAGCTGAAGTCGGACTGGGAGTAAACACTGGTGTCAGCATCGGTTCATCAGGTGTTGAGACAAAGGTGCTGGGAACAGGCGTCTCCATCGGACGTGAAGTGGGCGTATCTTTACTTGGTTCTGAGATTAAATTTAAACTGTGGTGAACTGTGTCTTTGTTACAAACACAGCTGTTGTTGGTTATTTACCTTCTATTCCCACAATTAAACAATTGTTGTGTTAGAAATCTGCTGCATTTATAGGCCAAACTTGTTGTCATGACATTGTGGGTTTTTCCTTGTTCAGCGTCTGCTGCTTTTATATAGACAGTGAACATAATAGAAAAATGTGTTTTTGTCATGCTGAAGATAAAATACACAGATAAGCGCACTGTACTGTCCATGAGAACAACTTCCTGTTCTACCTGCTGGCTTCCTCTCAACTTTATCATGATTGTTGACGTCTGAACATTAAAGAAATGTTGACTTCTGATTCTGTATTCCATTTTCTTCTCCTGAAGTAGAAGATGTATAGTTAAAACTGTCAGTACCAAAGAATGATGCTGAACATGTACTGGAGGCTTTTCATATCAAGCAGCAGTAATTCTGATTGCATGGCTTCACATGAAGCTTTGGCTCAGGTCTGGCCTGGATTACACCACCTTTTAAAGCATTCATTCATATTATTTTACTGAAGATTGATTAATCATTTACTCATTAAAGATCTGAGCCTGAAGTCTTGTAATGTTTCTCATCAGACATAAATCCAAACATAATGATTTAGAGACATAAAACCATCTTCACACAATTCAGTTAAAGCTTTTATGTGAAGCTCAAACATTCACATGAATATTCACAACAACAGTTTATCAGGTTAAACACAGCTAAATGAATGGTTGCTGCTCAGATGATGTTGCAGACTCTTCACTGTGAGTCCTTTTTAAGTCATTCAGTTTGTGTTGACTTATTCAGGTAAAGATCCAGGTGTGGCTGTGCAGTCCAATAATCTTGCTGTAACCCCTTTTTCCCTTAATGTTTATAATCTACACTGAGGTCACATCCAAATAAGAATAAAACAGGTCCTAGGTTCTCAGCTAAAGATGATGAATTCGCTGTGGGTCTTAATTAAGCAAGGGACTGTATCACTTGAGTGAGAAAAAGGAAAATAATTAGCACGGTGCCTCCACTGAAAACTTAATATGCTATGTGCTAGCAAAATTATGTAAGTCCTCTAAACTCAAATGAATGCAGTTTTTAGTCTTAAAGAATATTAAACAACAATATGTAAAGGTAAGACACAAAAATGTATTTTGTTAAACCCTTTAAATCTTTGGAATAATACTGTTAAAAGGAGAAATGCTTCAGAACTAGATAAGAAAATAAAAAAAAAAAACAAAACACTTTCTGTACTTTACATCAAGACAGTAATGCCTGAAGCATCAAAATGTTTTTCTTTTTGCCCTTTTTTGTTCTCTCACATCAACTATCAGAAAAATAATGTGTAAACAATTTGGATCAGACAAAAAAGACAAATATCTAGATAGTTCATATAACTTGAATTTCAATATTATAAGCAATGAAACTGCTGATCAATCAAAATGAGACAATCAAAAACAATCAAGAAATTAGGAGACAAAGAATTCTTTGTATTAAGTATTATGTTAACAAAATAGCCACTGAGATAAAGCAATACATTTTATACACCAATATTTTGATTGACTTGATGAATCACCTATAACAAAAACAAAAATTACAACAATTATACACTTTCAGTTCAGTTCGTGAAATTCATTTCAGGTTCTCTCACTGAGTCGAAGGTCATCTAAGACTCTTTGGTTCTTTCATGGTCGGGAGGAAATTAAACATAAGAGCAGTTAATGACTGATGAACCTGAAAATAAGAAAGAATGTGGAAGAACTAGTGTGGGTCAGTGTCTTACTATGGAGCTAAACTGTCACATGAAATAAAGGAAACTCAAACACTGGTTGCATCCAACAAGTCAACCTTAGTGTGCTTACATAGTGTGCTTTTGCACAGGTGAGCTACTGAGGGTGCCCAACACGTTTTTTATCTTGACATGATTTGCAAGAATGTCTTTTACATTGCAAAAAAAAAAAAAAACTTCCTTACTTACTTCCTGCTGCTTTTAGAGCATCTCCTGTAACAAACACTCCACTCTGGCCTTTCGAATACTTAGTAAATCAGTAGTGGAGGAAATGTGACCATATAAAGGGAAGGTCTCCTCCTGTGCACCGCTGTCCTGACACGCTGACAGAATCAGTTTCATACTTTCACTTTCTTTTGCAGTTGGGTATTTATGCCCTTCGATGGGTTAATTCTAGCACTTGAGCTGAGCGCATCTTATAAAATCTGCAGTGACGCTAAAAATCATGGTAAGAAATAATTTGAGGTTTATTATACAAACATGTTTAGTTATGATTTGTATGTCCCAATTAGCAGTATTGGTGGATTTTATTGTTTTTATTCAGTACAAAATACTTGTTTTTATGTTGCACATTGCTGAGCTTCTCATGAGTTCATTAACACAGTTATGCTTATTGACCAGTGATGAATGAATATATTTTTGTCTCAATGTGTAAATGTAAGATGTCATTCATTAATTTTCTGTAAATCTATACAGAATATTTCCATGACCACACTTATTTTTTTTTCCAACTGAGACAGTTCTCACAGAGAAGGTCCAATCCTCTGCTGACATTTCCTCTTTTTTTCTAGAGTGTAGTGTTTTCTGGAAGAGCAGATGGTAAGCAAACATCATCTGGAAAAATGTGTTCATACATTTCTCTAAGAAATATGGATTACAGAGGACTTCTTGGGAGAAGGATTACATTTTACAGTAATAAACTTCTGGTTAATTTATAACATGTTTCCCTTTTTTTCCTTTCCTTCTTTTCAGTCATGAAGTGTGAAGGTAAGTAAATTACTTTGAATTAATTTTGGATTTGATTATCTTTTTGACTGCATTGAATAGATTTTGTTTACTATATATACAATGATATTTGGGGACTTAAGTGTTCATATTTTGAGAAAAAATAATCGTACTTTTGACTTGATTTAAAAAACAAAATGAAACAATCACATGAAAAATGTTATTTAAAATTCTTACATATAGTTTTCCATTGTCTGTATGAAGAGCTGCATGCTATAATGTCTCAGTACAGCACAATTCATTTATCTATAGAAGTATGTGCACTGCAGTATGCATGTGGATGTCAACTGTAAACAGTAATACAGTAATGTTTGAAAAAGTGCTTCTATTTAGTGCTTCCTTCTAAAAATGAATTCAATAATTCAGAAAATTCAATGATGGAAAATAAATTCTTAAGATGGAAGGAAATGTCAGTAAAATGTGTCCTTAAGAGCTGCTAAAGTGATGATGGCCACTATCACTTATTAACAGATGTTGTGTTGTTACTTTGGCCAGGTCATCATCAATAAAGGGACTAGGACTTTTGTCCATGCTGAGCTTAGTCACTTCATCAATTTTCATTGAAAACTTTTTTGTAGCTTTTCAGATAGACGCTGTCTAAACTCTGGGTCCATGTGTGTTTAAAAAACCGTCATGTCAATTTGAAACAGACAGGTTTATCAAGGTAGTTTTGTAATCAGGTCACACAGATTGACCAGCAGCTAAGAAATTGTGACTGGCCAATCATGTTCTGCTTTGAATGTGCCCACATGTATTTTTTGGTCTGTCATTGAAAGCACAGTGAAAGTCGTAGCCGTCAATTCTGGTAACGTACAGAGGCTTTATTATTATTATTTGTATTGTGTTTATCTGCCCCAAGCAGACAGCTGGTCATGGCCATGCAAAAACCAATCATATTCTAATTTCCTTATATCTAACAATGTTTACTGTTCATCAAAGTTAATTAAATTTCCACCTCAAGGAATAAGCACGTACTCACACACAAAGATTTGGTGCAAACCCCTTCAACAAATTCTACTTCCTCTTATTGTTTACTCTAACATTCGTCAAAAAACCACAATGTCGGATTGGAGGCAGAATATTGTAAATATGAATATGGTAATCTGTATTACAACAGTATTATGACTTTTTTTAAGTTAATCCATTGTTTTTATAGGTGGGCATACTTTTTTTTAACATTAAAGATCTATTACATATACAAGGTTGTTATGTAATTTTCCATGTAAAAACTTGCATCACACAGTATATGATCTTAAATTAACAGTATAGTGTTGTAATTGTAACCTGATTACCAGTTTTACAACAGTATTTTGACATTTTTTAAAAGGTAAATCAAATAATTTATAGGTGGTATATCGTTTTATTACATTAAATATTGATTAAATATACAAGATTTTTATGTAAAATTATATAATAAAAACAAATAACAACACTCTCATGTAATTTTAAGCCTGATTATTTGTGTTATTGCAGTGTTCAACCGTATTTTTAGGTAATTTCATTGTTTTTACAGGTGCAAAAGTCCTTTATTTAACATTAAAAAGACAAAAAAAATACATAAAATCATGTAAAATTAAAGTTATTGACTGTATTTTAATAATGGCAAATTACTGACTTCTTTGCCGCCCCAGCTGCCGGAATATTACCATTTATTTACAATTTTTTTTTACAATGTAATTTAACGGTAAGTGTTTGGCAACTTTTGCTGCCAGACTTTTTACCGTTTTTTTAAAAAAAATTTTTACAGTGTATACAGAGGCTTTATTATTATTATTTGTATTGTGTTTATCTGCCCCAAGCAGACAGCTGGTCATGGCCATGCAAAAACCAATCATATTCTAATTTCCTTATATCTAACAATGTTTACTGTTCATCAAAGTTAATTAAATTTCCACCTCAAGGAATAAGCACGTACTCACACACAAATATTTGGTGCAAACCCCTTCAACAAATTCTACTTCCTCTTATTGTTTACTCCAACAGAGTCAAAAAATCACTAACTGAGCGGAAATTACCGTAGAAACACCCTGCAATGAAACCACCTAAAATTACCACTGCCATGTTCCAATACAACTGTTAAAAAACTGCAGAAAGCACTTTCAACTTGACTGACAGGGAGAATAGTTTGCTGGGATTCTTTATCTCCTGTAACAAACACTCTGGCCTATCGAATTTTAGAAAAGCAAAAAAAGTAAGCAGTAGTGGAGGAAAAGTGACCATAGAAAGGGAGGTCTCTTTCTGTGCGCCTTTGTTCTGACATGTTAAGAGAGCCAGTTTCATACTTTAACTTTCTTTTGCAGTCAATTCTTGCACTTGAGCTGAGCACATCTTATAACATCTGCAGTGACGCCAAGAATCATGGTAAGACAAAATTTGAGGTTTAATTTGCAAATTTGTTTAGGTAAGATTGGTATGTCCCAATTAGCAGTATTGATTGATTTTATCGTTTTTATTCAGTACAAAAAAACTTAACTGTTATTTGCATTTGTTGTTTTAATGTTGCAAATCTGACTCTTAGGATAACTGAGCTTCTCACGAGTTCATCAACACAGTTATGCTTACTGACCTATGATGAACAAATTCATTTTTGTCTCAATGTGTAAATGTAAGATGTCATATGAATGATCATTTTGTATATCTATACAGTATATTATAATTTTTTTCCAATTGAGACAGTTCTCTCAGAGAAGTTCCAATCCTCTAATGACATTTGATTCTTGATTCTCTACATATTAGTGGCACATTTTGTAATCAAATCCTTAAATATATAAAAACTTTTTTCAAACTATTATTTGCAATGTAATTTTCGTAATAGTTCATCTTAGCCTAGAAGTATTAATACAATAAAAATACCCTTTTTCTTTCAGCTTTGACATTAAATGATGTGTCACTTTGTTTGCAGTCAATGCAGAGCTGAAAGCTGGTGGAGATATATCCACTAGTGTATCCGGGGCACTAGAGATGATTGACACCTTTGACCGGCCTGGTAAAGCTTCCTGTGGTAAAGCCTTTAAAAGAGCTGACGCATATGCAAATGGATTTGAGGATAAAGCTATGAAGCGTATTCCCAAGGCAGGAGTTTCCTTTGCTGCAGGATATTTGCATGCTCAAGCTGAATGGAAGATCTGTAATGCTTCAGCCATGGGCCCCAATGTCGGTGCAGAAGCTACAGCCTCTCTGACATCAGGTGCCAGTGTCTTTTACAAAGCCGAACTGGCCAGTGCTTCAGCCTCTGCAGGTCCACTGAAAGCTAAAGTTGGCCTGTCTGCAGAAACTGGCGCCAGCATCAGTCTATTACATGTAGAGGGAAAGTTTCTTGGCACAGGCTTCTCTTTTGGTAAAAAAAATGGGCTTTTCTGTGTTAGGGAGTGGCTTTGAATTTAATCTATTTTAAACTGCATGTCTATGCCAAATACAGCTGTTTATCTTCACTGCAGATAATCCATTTGGAAATGATGAGTGATTTTTCCATGTCTGGTGCTTTTAAACTGAACATACTACAAAACTAACTATTGTTATCATATTGACACACAAATAAAATAATTGTACTTGTACTGTGCTAATCAGAGGTCACCACTGTCTTGATTTCATTTCCTGCCATGAACTTCCTGTTCCTCCCACTGGCTTCCACATGTCTTTATCCTGCTTTGCTGACATTAAACTTGTAAACTCTCAAGTAATCTTTACTTCCTATTGTCTGGTTTTCTTTTAACATAACATCCTGCAGAATAAGATGCACAGTTGATTTACCCCTGAGCACAGCTAATCCAAGGCAGGACAGAAGAATGACGTTCCAAATTTACTGAAGACACTTTAAAGTAAATGTTGATTAATTCAATTTTGCAGTCTTAGTTTGTATAGTTTCACATGAAGATTTGACTCAAGTCCTGCCTACACAAGCTTTTAAAAGTCTATACAAAAATAGCCTTTGTTTTAAAGTAGGCAATCCTTTTTACTATTAATTAATTCCTTTATTTATTTTAACTGATAATTCTTCATTTCAAATGCCCATAGAAAACCACCTGAGGCTGATCAGCAACCTTTTCAAATCTTCCAGGTTATTTTAACTTTTGTCAGGTGTGGTTTTATAGTCAAACATTCTTGTGTGTTTATCTCTATGAACACTTTCTATGAAGCCCATGTCTCTAATGCATTCTAACACACTATAAACATACTTATAGTTATAATGTGTCGTTAATCTGCCTTTAGCACAGTAAAAACATACTTATAATTAGAGGTGTGAATGTTCACTGACCTCACAATTTGATTTGATACAATATGATTACGCTTCAGCTGTCAGTGATAAGAATGCAAAATGTTTCTCAATGCATTGTGATGTATCTCAGCGTACGGCATCCTCAATGATCTTTATTACTGCACATGGCTACTTTTTCATCATTTAAATTCCCCTTTTATTCAGAAAGTTGTTCCAATAATCAGACTACGCAGTCTATAAAATTAAAGCTGTATATATTCAATACAAAAACATTAAAAAAACAACTTTACTTTAAGTATGAGTTTTGACTACTTTTTATAACACTACACACACACACACACACACACACACATCTTCCCTGAAGTTCATACTTTCACTTTAACTAAGTACAAAATCCCCAACTATGCAGAAATAACTTCAGTTACGCCCAACAATGAAACTGATCACTGTCAGTTTGTGGTTAACGGTGTGTAGACAACTTGTGCAGCTGCACATGGTGACATGAAATCACAAAAGACAGCCAAGTATTAACAAATCATATTGGAGCTTTTATTTCATGTGAATCTGAATAAAATGAAAACAAGACAGGCTTTAATTTTAAACACTTTGTTAATACGTTAACTTCCATCATGCTTCATCAAAAGTACTTGAGTAAATTTACAAACATGTAAACAGACGAACACACCAACAAACTCACTGTTTGTGTAACTCACTTTTTGGAAACATTTGGGATAATGTAAGTACACAACTCAACAAAATATATAACAATGATCTTGTCGTTTGAGACATTTGAATGCAGAATGCATATTATGGCTTTAAACAGGTACAGCAGTACATTTTACTTTTGCTTTTTATTGATGAACCGCTCATTGTTTGGCCCCTTCGTTTAAGGCTGTTGTTAAGATATTTTCATACTTCACTTTCTTCTGCCAACTGATATTTATGCACCCCACTGTGTTTAGCACCACAGTGCATCTCTCTTTGACTGTCTCTCTTTTGAGTGATGCCAGGGCCTTCCTTTCCTCAGTAGTGTGGTTGGAGGACGTGCTTTTGCATTTGCAAGAGCGACTGATTCCTTTAACCGTAGCTGTTCTGCCTCTGTGAGAGAGAGAGAGAGACAGAGAGAGAGAGAGAGAGAGAGAGAGAGAGAGAGAGAGAGAGAAAGTTACTGTAAAAGCTACATCTTTCACTTGACTTCAACGGAGCAGGAAATCCCCAACTGTGGGTGGACAGTGAAAACTCATCAGTGTTAGTTTCTGGTTGTTATCTGCTGCTGACGTTTCCTCATTTTCTTTTACAGTAAACCTCTTGTCCTGAAGATGTCAGGTAGGCAAACATCATCCAGAAGAATAAGTGTGTACTTTCCTTTAAAAAGTGTATCGAGCAGACAGATGTAACATTTACATTTAATAAACCTTTCGTTAATTTATAACTTCAGTGACATGTATAAACATGTGTACAGTGAAGCCAAAATAAGTATTTCCTTCTCTTTCTTTCAAATACAGGCAATGAGGGTAAGTAAATGACTTTTTAAATAATTGTTGTGTCAGTTAAATAAATGATTTACTCTGATGGGCTGTTGGTTAAAATTAGATTTAAGGACGTGTTGATATTTTAAGAAACAGTTGTGATGTTGTGAGAAAAACATCGGGAGATACAGGTACAAATTTGAAAGAGAACATTTTATAGGCCTGCAAAATATGAGGAAAATCTGCGATGTGCGATAACACTGTTCAGTATTGCAATGACGATATAACTTGTGATAAATTGACAAATATTGAAGTTTGCATATTATTAACTATACAGTTAATGATTGGCGTTAGTTTTGAATTGTTCAAGTAGGCCTTTATGATGGTATTGCAGGTGGCACCTGTGTTTGTAACACATTATCTCTCCTAAATCCAAAATAAGTCCATATAGCAGTGTGATTAAATGTGGGCAGCACATATGCAAACACACAGCATATTGCTCCGTGGTGTCACTGGCTGCAAGCAGCACACACACACACACACACACCTACACACACACACACACACACCTACACACACACACACACACACACACACACACACACACATACACACACACACACAGAGCTCTCTGACCCATTACAAACATCCCGTTATTCATTCCCTTAACTGTTTAGTGTCTTCAATGATGAGACATGTTTTAATCCGCAGTGAGCTTATGCTCAAACTTTAATGTAAGAACGAACATCATACATGTCATGCAGCCTGCAGCTTCTCTCGTTCATCCATTCAAACTAGTATCATCCTCAATAGATATGAAACCTGATGGTTCCCTCTGTTGGTCACATTGGGTATTGCATTACATATTAACACATTTAGTAGCGTTATCAAGGGTGCACACTTGTTCGTCCTACTATTTCCTGGATACATAACGTTACTTACATACTCACACAATCAGCACACACTCAGTGCTGTTTCTTTTCACCACAAGGTCTTCGTCGGCCACATTATCATCGCTTTTCTCTCCTCCCTCAGCCATCATAACTTGGCAATCACCACCAAACTGATGCCGATCAATTTTGTCAGGGCAGCTAACGCAGCCCTAACATTTTATCTTGAAAAACATTTGAGAGCAAATAAATTAATTTCAGAAATATTCATTTTAAGTTTTGATTAATTCTTGAAATCTCAACACCACAAAAAATAAAAGTTCTTCCTCTGGTAAGGTTTTTCTTTAGTCATATTTGAGATTAAATGCTCTGTATGTATTAAATCTATCTCTGTTTGCAGCTGAAGCAGCTCGACTTGTTGGTAGAGGAACATGTGTGAATGGCAGCGACGACAAGAGGGACAAGAAGCAGCCTGCCAGAGACTTTGCCGTTCTTTCCTATGCAGGAACTGAGAAAGAAGATGATGATATAAAGGGGAAAGGAGTGTACGCTGCTGGAGGATTGGGTTATGTTCGTGCTGAAGATGGATTGGTGTGTTTTGAGGCCAAAGGGCCCAGTGTCGGCTTAGGAGCCGGAGCCTCTGATGAGTTGGGTGCCAGACTCTTTGCCAAAGCAGAGTTGGCCAGTGTGTCAGCCTCTGTTGGTGCGATGAAAGCTACCCTAGGTCTGTCTGCAGACACCGGCGTTGGCGTCGGTCCTTCAGGTGTCGAGGCAAAGTTTCTGGGAACAGGCGTCTCCATTGGACGTGAATTGGGCTTTTCTGTGTTTGGTTCTGGAGTTACAGTTAAACTGTGGTGAACTGTGTCTTTGTTACAAACACAGCTGTTGTTGGTTATTTAACTTCTACTCCCACAATTAAACAGTGATTGTATTTGAAATCTGCTGCATTTATAGTTCAAACTTGTCATGACATTGTGGGTTTTTCCCTGTTCAGCGTCTGCTGCTTTTATATAGACAGTGAACATGATAGAAAAATGTGTTTTTGTCATGCTGAAGATAAAATACACAGATAAGCGCACTGTACTGTCCATGAGAACAACTTCCTGTTCTACCTGCTGGCTTCCTCTCAACTTTATCATGATTGTTGACGTCTGAACATTAAAGAAATGTTGACTTCTGATTCTGTATTCCATTTTCTTCTCGAAGTAGAAGATGTAGTTAAAACTGTCAGTACCAAAGAATGATGCTGAACATGTACTGGAGGCTTTTCATATCAAGCAGCAGTAATTCTGATTGCATGGCTTCACATGAAGCTTTGGCTCAGGTCTGGCCTGGATTACACCACCTTTTAAAGCATTCATTCATATTATTTTACTGAAGATTAATCAATCATTTACTTATTAACGACCTGAGCCTGAAGTCTTGTAATGTTTCTCAGCAGCCAGAAATCCAAACATAATGATTTAGAGACATAAAACCATCTTCACGCAATTCAGTTAAAGCTTTTATGTGAAGCTCAAACATTCACATGAATATTCACAATAACAGTTTATCAGGTTAAACACAGCTAAATGAATGGTTGCTGCTCAGATGATGCTGCAGACTCTTCACTGTGAGTCCTTTTCAAGTCATTCAGTTTGTGTTGACTTGTTCAGGTAAAGATCCAGGTGTGGCTGTGCAGTCCAATAATCTTGTGTTTTTGTCTTTACTAACAGAAGTTAAAACAGATGATAGCAGGAATAAGAGTCATATTCATCTAAAGATGCAGTGCAGGTATTTGTCTCACTAAACAGGCTCAAAGGTGCCCCCTTCTGGTGAAAACACAGCATACAGCACAGGCTTCTCTTTTGGTAAAAAAAAAAAAAAAGGGGGGGGGGGGGCTTTTCTGTGTTTGGGAGTGGCTTTGAATTGAATCTATTGTAAACTGCATGTCTATGCCAAATACAGCTGTTTATCTTCACTGCAGATAATCAATTTGGAAATGATGAGTGATCTTTTAGTGTCTTTTAAACTGAACATACTACAAAAATAACTACTGTTGTCATACTGACACAAAAATAAAATAGTTGTACTTGTACTGTGCTAATCAGAGGTCACCATTGTTTCATATCCTGCCATGAACTTTCTGTTCCTCCCACTGGCTTCCACTCGTCTTCCATCCTGCTTTGCTGACATTAAACTTGTAAACTGTCAAGTAATGTTTACATTCTATTGTCTGATTTACTTTTAACATAACATCCTGCAGAAGAATAAGATGCACAGTTGATTTACCCCTGAACACAGCTGATCCAAGGCAGTACAGAAGAATAACATTCAAACTTTACTGAAGACATTTTAAAGTAAATGTTGATCAATTCAATCTTGCAGACTTAGTTTGTATAGTTTCAGATGAAGATTTAAATCAATCCTGATTAACAAGCTTTTAAAAGTCTATAAAATATAACCTTTGTTTTAAAGTAGGCAAAACTTTTTACTTTAATCAATTCCTTATTTTTACTAATAATTCTTTATTTCAAATGCGCACAGAAGACCACCTGAACCTTTAGTCTGATCAGCAAACAGAAATCCAAAACAGACATTTTGTGACATAAAATGCAATCAGAGCTTCTGTTTAAAGTTTAGACCTGCAAAGACAAGAGATGATGAGGGTAAACAAACAGCTAACAATATTTGCTGGTCCTTTACAAATCATCCAGGTTATTTTAACTTTTTACAGGTATGTTTTATTTGTATTAATAGAAATTATCAGGGTGAGGTTGTAATTTAGGACCCAACGTGCAGACAAACACAGGAGGCAGGAAATGGGAAAAACAAGAGAGAGCTTTATTTTACCAAAAAAACTGAGCAAATACAAAAAAGAAAAAAGAAATGAAGCTGACACAAACTAGTCAAAAGGGAGCAAAAGCAAAGTAGCAACAAAGGCTAAATCAAAGTATAACCAAAAGCAAAGTTCAAGTGCAAAAATAAGAAATCTAAATCCAAAACATACCAATAGGAGACACTGGCAGAAACATAGTGTGATCAAGGACATCACACACACAACGAACTGACAAGGAGTGCAGAGAGAACAGAGACTCAATACACAGACACTAACGAGGAGATCAGGAACAGGTGAGGAGAGTGAGGAGGGAAGACGACAGGTGAGGTAACGAAAGGAAACACAGAGGGGAACAACATAAAGGAGACACTGAAAAGACAGAAGAGACACAAAAAGGGCATGAAGTCAAAACATAAGTCACAACAAGAAGACACAGAATCCCGAACCATGACTAGAAATTACTCACATGACAACCATAAAAGGAATCATGGTAACACTTTCTATGAAGTCATGTCTCTAATGCATTCTAACACGTTAGGAACATACTTATAATGGGGATGCTCTGAGTGAGTAAGTCTTTAATAACCTTTCTATCTGTCTGTATAGGAAAGTATATCTCTTCTCTTAATACTTTGATTCAGTTGACCTCTGTAAATATGACACTCAAAATTAAACTCCTGTCCGTTCAGTGCAAACAAAAAAAAAAACAAGCGACATCAGCACAGATAAGTTGTACTTGAGTTGCTGACCTTCATCTATTATCACAGTCTGATCCAAAGTACTTTTATCTTTGATGCACTGAAAGGACTGTGAGTGTCATATTGTGTCTGACCAACAGACCAACACTGTCGTCCACTGAGCCACAGAGCCTGCAGGCTTATTGTAAAGCCTTCATTTTCCCATAAGTCTTTACTTTCACTTACTCACTCCAACAGAAACAAGCTTTGAAACAAACATCCTGTTATAAAATCAAAGATATCAGCAGCCAGCAGCAGACACAGCTGCCACCAGTGTAACGGAGCATCTTAGGTTTCCTTATTGGTCAGACTTGATTTACTGTCACTTTTCTGCCTGTGTAAACATGTGAAAAAAAACTTGTCAACATTTCTTGTTGAAACCAAGTGAAAACGTGTTTCTCATGGAAAAAAAAATGTTATTTAATTTCACAAATGACAAATTGAAAAAATAAAGAATTCTCACCTGACCCTCAGGGCTTCCGTACCACCCTCCTGTCCTCATGTTTGCTTTTGTCATCTCTACGGACACAAATCCAAAGATTTAGGCAACATGTTAAATTCCATATATGAACATTTATAACTGTGAAATCATGTAACAAGAGTAAAACATTTATAGACAATGTAAGAAAGATGTGATATAATCAACATTTTAAGATAAATATTGACTTTCAACTAGATTTTTAAAATCTTTTGGGCCCAACTTTAGGCCCGTGCATCATGCCTCCACTTAACCCAGCCGAGTCTATTTAGCCTGCATACATGGATGCAGAACCTCACATCTGCCACTGGACTAGACTTCACAAGCAACTTTTACTATTTCTGGACTGAATAGGACCTGTTTAAAAGTGATGGGTTACAAACTCATCAACTTCACCACCTTCAGTCTAAAATGACACTTTCCCCAGCTAGACCCTGTCCAGTGTTCTAACCTGGCATCCCATAACCCAGTGCTGACAGTGCGGGTCAAGATGGTGCTGGATCTGTTTCCTCCACTGACTCTCTCACCCATGTTAAATCCTCCATCAGCCCTGTTTCTGTTGGTGCTGCTTCATCTATCTACAATATTCCAGTCTTGGTTTCTCAACAAACTTATAATATTAATATACAGATTTTAAACATCCATCTATCCATTTTCGTCCGCTTATCCGGGGCGGGTCGCGGGGGCAGCTGTCTGAGCAGGGACACCCAGACTTCCCTCTCCCCGGATACTGCCTCCAGCTCTTCCGGGAGGACCCCAAGGTGTTCCCAGGCCAGCTGAGTGACATAGTCACACCAGCGTGTCCTGGGTCTTCCTCTGGGTCTCCTCCCGGCGGGACATGCCAGGAACACCCCCTGAGGGAGGCGTCCCGGGGGCATCCAAAACAGATGCCCGAGCCACCTCAGCTGGCTCCTCTCGATGTGGAGGAGCAGCGGCTCTACTCTGAGCTCCTCCCGGGTGACAGAGCTCTTCAACCTGATCTCTAAGAGGAGCGCCCCTGCCACCCTGCGGAGGAAACTCATTTCAGCTGCTTGTATCCGGGATCTTATTCTTTCGGTCGTGACCCAAAGTTCATGGCCATAGGTGAGGGTAGGACCGTAGATTGACTGGTAAATCGAGAGCTTCGCCTTTCGGCTCAGCTCTCTCTTCACCACGACAGAGCGATACAACGACCGCGTTACTGCGGCCGCTGCACCGATCCATCTGTCAATCTCATGCTCCATCCTTCCCTCACTCGTGAACAAGACCCCAAGATACTTGAACTCCTCCACTTGAGGCAGGAACTCTCCTCCCACCTGGAGGGAGCAAGCCACCTTTTTCCAGTCGAGAACCATGGCCTCGGATTTGGAGGTGCTGATTCTCATCCCAGCCGCTTCACACTCGGCTGCAAACCGCCCCAGGACATGCTGGAGGTCCCGGCTCGAAGGAGCCAACAAGACCACATCATCTGCGAAAAGCAGAGATGGAATCCAGTGGCTCCCGAACCAGACCCCCTCCGGCCCCTGACTGCGCCTAGAAATTCTGTCCATAAAAATAATGAACAGAACCGGTGACAAAGGGCAGCCCTGCCAGAGTCCAACATGCACCGGGAACAGGTCTGACTTACTGCAATTTTTTTTAAAGATTTTAAACAGTAACAATAACATATGTCATGAGTCTACAACCCCTGACTCAGATCTAACACCTGCATTAACTGTTAGTCCCATCACATCTGTTGGTTCCTCTCATCCTCGAAGTTGTGATAAGGGTGTAAACAGTAA
>NC_044193.1:4374999-4427842 GCF_900880675.1 Sparus aurata
TTTTTTTTTTTTCTGTAATCCTGTACGCTTTGGCAATATGTGAACCACAGTCATGCCAATAAAGCTTGTTGAAATTGAAATGAAAGGGAGAGAGAGGGAGAGAGGGAGGAAGAGGGAGGGAGAGGGAGAGAGGAGAGAGAGGGGGGAGAGAGGGAGGGAGAGAGAGAGGGGAGGGGGGGGGAGGGAGGGAGAGAGGGGGGGGGGGAGGGAGAGAGAGAGAGAGACACACATTGATGAGACGTGACAGTGGAGCGACTTGAACCTTTGTGAGTTATAAATCCATAAACATAACTTCCTTTCAGGGGCCTTCCACTTTAACAACGTGCTTAAATATGAGTAATAGTTCAAAAAAGTGCCCATTAGAGGTGGATTTCATCGTTTAATGTCGAGATTCAGTTCTCGTGCGTCAGGTCCGTCCTTGTCTGTCCTCCTCTGTCTGTCCTCGCCCACTCCTTCGTCACATGCTGCACACGTCATTCTATAATTAGGGGTTAATTTAATTTCAACCAAAAGTTAAATCCCAGTATTCTTTTTTGATAAATAAACTAGATGTTTCCATAATATACACCCTTAATGTGCTAAATTCAAAAACCTGATATTTAGCATATTAGACAGCAAAAAAACAAAAACAAATTCCAGTTTAGTTATAACCATGTTTTGCTCAATAAATGGTGGGATCTGTTGACTTTTTGTATCAAATAAAAGAGAAATGTGCCCTGATGTGAAATTGATCATTGCTTGAAGTGAATGAATAAATAAATTGTTCAATAAAGTCTATGGACATGACATGTACCCCTTATTATAGAATGACTCACGTATCGAGAGCGTGTCGGTTACGCAGTCTGATAACTGCACAGGTCCTTTACTCAACTAAATACAGAGACATTCCCACAAAGCAACTTTACAGGACCAAACAAAAGTAACGTGGTAACCTTTAACTATCTTTGGCAACTTATATGGAAAAAAAATACCGCAGATATACGTGGAGAAGCATCCATCCTCCTGCCTGTCCTACCAACTCTTCCTCACATTTCTGCCTGAAAAACAGCGTCTGTCACAGGCAAAAACTTTAAATCACCGAGTGTTTGTGTTGAAAAAAAAAAAAACACTGTGACCGTTCAGCCCTCCAGACCGAGACTTCAGTGAAACTTTCCCCCAGAAAGAGGCTCCGTCCCCTGATTACTGATGGTTGATTTTATAATTATGTCATTTAATTACAGCTTATCTGTGAATCGATTTTTGGTTTCTCAAAATAAATGATTAGTATTACTATTTCTGTGAGAATCATTTTTTGACTAACTGTATTTCATGTGCTATTTTTTTCTGAGCCTAAAATATCCCAATAAAGAACTGAAGTTTGATAAGATGTGACATTAAACTAAACAGCAGTGATAAACACAAAGAGAAAAGTGACCTCAGCTCTGCCATTCATGGTTCAGAGTGGCTGACAGAAAGAGAAATCATTGCTTCTTTTTTTTAAATATTAAAAACTACTTACGCAGAACTCTTTTCTTGCTGTTGTAACAGACGATACTCGAACTGTTTGCTGTAAACGTATGATTCCCACCCGTGAGTTGAAGTAAGTGTTAATGTTCAGCTACTGAAAGTTTGGTTTCTATTTGGCTCGTTATATAAGCCTTAAAGAATTCAGTCAAGTTTTTTTACCCCTAATACACTCACCAATGCCCTGCAGAGAGGGCAGATGATGTAATATCAGCCTGACTGAGAGGACATGTTTCCCATATGAGTGATACTATTGTCTGTGAAGCAGCTGATTTACAAGAAATGAGAGGAGTGCTATAGTTGGTAAATGGCTGAATTCCTTTACTCACAATATTTTCCCTGTGAAAGTGAAAGAAACCCTTTTCTGTAACCCTAAATTAGCTTTAGAATTAGTGATTCAATACCATTTCTTTGTTTAATAGGTTGTTAGTCCTTTCGAATAAATATGTTGGTCTCATTTAACTAGATGAGAGAGAAACTATCAAGCATTTACACTCAGATACATAATATCAATATCAAGTCAGGAGATCTTTGTTAAAATAGCCGGATTGAAATATGCATTAAAGTGAAACTTTCGCCAAAATGCAACCTAGGCTGTTTTGTGTATGTATATGAGTCAAACCTTTGTGTAAAAGCATTATTACGATAAAAGAGGCACTTTTAAGACTGACCGTATTTTCGTTTTCAGGTCAGACTCATTTTCATTGGGAGTGCTACGGGCACTTTTAAGCTAGCATCAAAATCTCTGTTTTTAAAACACTAAGAAGGCTCGACACAACATGAAACTTTGCTCGTACTATCACCAGGGTCTCTACCAGTGTTGGGAGTAACAGCGTTTAAGTATAACGGCGTTACTAACGGCGTTATTTTTTCAGTAACGGAGTAATCTAATGAATTACTTTTCCCATCGTTACAATGCCGTTAGCGTTACCGACTACAAAATGTGGCGCGTTACAAATTGAAGTTTCTCATTGAAGCTGTTGTCATCCGACTCGGCTCTCAGCCACCGGAGCAGCAGGGATGCTTTATTTTTCTCCGGTGAGGCAGGAGGGACCGCAGAGGTGATGATTGGCTCTCTAAGGTAGAGTGAGAGTTCGTAAGCCAATCAGAGGCTGTGTTCGGTTTTAACACAAACCACACAGCCTCGCACACACAAACTAGCAGAGGTGGGCTACAGAAATGGCGAGTCCAGAGGGAAAGTTTATGTTTTCAAAGTGGAAGTACAGACACGACTTTAACCTCCTTTGTCCACGTCCGTTTTAAGCAACTATAATCTATGAAGCATCTCTCAACTGCACGCGCTTCTACAACACTAGTTGCCAAAAACTCCGTTGTTGACACTGTTGATGATGACAGCAGGTGTGGCTAACGTGAGCTCCGCTAACACAGAAGGACACAGAGCCGTCCGAGCAGCTACAGCTGGAAGTTTCTGCTCCAGCTTCACTAAACTTGTGACACAGACTGAACTGAATGCAGTGACAGGCAGGTATGTTGTTGAGAACATGCTCCTGTTATCAACAGCTGACCCAGACTCCTTCATTGGCTAAATACCAGGGAGAGCAGGTGCCGGTCCACCATGCAGAGAGACATTTACTAGATACATAGATGCAGAGTACATTAATATCAATGCCGAGCTCAAAAGGGGAAGAAAAGAAAGAAACGCAAGAGTTACTTTTCCTGGTAACTAATTACTTTTAAATTGGAGTAATTCCGTAACTAACTCAGTTACTTTTTGGGAGAAGTAACTAGCAAACTATAAGTAATTACTATTTAAAAGTAATGTGACCAACACTGGTCTCTACACATAGCTCAACCGAACCACATACACTCTACCCAGACGTGTCGATCCCTGAGTACGTTTGGGCTGCCATGACGACGGCGCGCGGAACAAGCTACTGCTAATGTGAGCTGTTAAAAAACCTTCTTTTTAGTAAACTCTGTGTACACAAACAATGTTCTCAATGCTCGTGTTCATGTGTAGAGACCCTGGTGATACTACCAGCAAAGTTTCATTTTGTGTCGAGCCTTCTTACTGTTTTAAAAATAGAGATTTTGATGCTAGCTTAAAAGTGCCCGTAGCACTCCCATTGAAAATGAGTTTGACCCAAAAACAAAAATACAGTCAATCTTAAAAGTGCCTCTATCATTGTAACTGTGCTTTTACACAAAGGTTTGACTCAAATACATACACAAAAAAGCCTAGGTTACATAGTATGTCTGGAGTTACTGTGTTGTCGATGTCCTTGATGTAAAGTTGATCTCAGGCAGTATCAAAGAATGATGCTCAACATTTACTGGAGGCATTTCATATGAAGAAGCAGTGAATGTTTACAGGATGAACTCAAGTCTACATGTTCACATGGAGATCTGGCTCAATTCTAGCCTCCACCAGCTGTTGATATCAAGTCACATGAGTCCTGTTGGTATGAGTGACTTTCACCTTTCCCACAGTAATTAATACGATAATCTTTACTTCAAGTATGAGTTTTGGCTACTGCACCCCCGCGCGTGCTCACACACACACACACACACACACACACACACAGCTATTTTCATACTTTCACTTTCTCCTCCCGTCTTGTATATATGCGCTGTGCCCCACTGTGTTCACCCCAGCATCTGAGATGATCGCACCCAGCACACAACTTTTGCTGTTAACAAAAGAACCTCATTCAGGTAAGCAGTCCACTATGTGAGCTTTATTATTTCCACTGAAAGTAAACATGCTTTATGGCTTTCCAGATGTGTTATAAAATATAATTTTCTAGATATCTGTACAGAATATGTTCATTACCACAGTTATTTTTATTCCACCTGAGGTCGTTCTCACTGAGAAACTCTGGTTTTATCTGCTGCTGACATTTCCTCTTTTTCTTTCACAGTAAACTTCTTGTCCTAAAGATGTCAAGTAAGTATATACTTTCCTCTAAAAAGTAGTTTGTCGGGCAGACGGATCTAACATTTACATTTAATAAACCTCTAGTAAATTTCTCACTTTATAAGCTTTAATATAGTGTATGTTCACATGTGTACAGTAAAGTCAGAATAAATCTGCAAATGTCACATTTTTCCTTCTCTTCTTGATGATGAAGTTAAGTAAATTACTTTTTGAATAATTGTTTTGTCAGTCAAATAGATAATTTACTCCGATGGGCTGTTGGTAAAATAGATTTTAGGACTTTAGTGTTCATATTTTAAGAAACAGTTGCAATGTTGTCAGAAAAAGATCAGGAGATACAGAATATAAAGTCAGAATTTAAAAGACAACATTTTATCTTGAAAATCTTATTCATCATTATTTCCTGTCTTCCCGTGATGAATTGTATTTGTTTTTTTTGAGTTATTTATGTCGTAATCATCACAAGCAAAGGTTGTTTCCAGAATAACAAGATGATGATTAATCATGAGAAAAGAAATGAATAAATAAATGATCAATTACTCATTTTTTCAATTATTTATGACATTGTAACTGTGTTATACTATGTAAAACGCTTCTTCTTCTCCTGCACCTCTTTTCACAGAGGTGCAGGACTAAGGTATTCAAAATGAGCCCACAGTGAGGAAAAATGTGACAAATACAAAAAGTGCTTTGGGTTCAGAAGGTTTAGAGTTGATATGTTAAGAAAAAGTTGTAATGTTATGAGAATAAAGGTTATTAGATACAGAGAAGATAGTCAAAATTTAACAGAGAATATTATAATTTGAAAGCAAATTATTTTAGTTATGAGAGTTTATTCCACCACTGAGAGAACACTGTCTGACACATCAGTTCCTCAGGTGTAAAAGGGTTTATGGAATTGAAACAATCTGGCTTGATGACTCCTTGATGACTTGTCACCCTAAACTAACAAATCAGACTGAAGTCCAGTAAATCAGATGTTCTTCTGTTGACTGATATCTGAGACAAACTGTACTTTTAGAAAGTTTCATCCTTCATGACTCTCTTGAGACTTTGGCAAAATGTTGTTTTTGGAACAAGCTTTCTCTGGTATGATTGTTCTCTAGTCGTCTTTGAGATTAAATTAAGTGTCTCTCTGTTTGCAGATAAAGCAGCTCGAGCTGTCGGCAGAGAACTTTGTTTCAACGAGGAACCTAGTGGAAGTTTTGATGCTGATGACTATGAAGGTAACGAAGAGAGCGATGAGGCTGTAAAGGGTGGAACGTACGCTGTTAAAGGATCGGGTTATGTTCGTAAAGAAATTGGCCCGATGTGTTCTGAGACCAAAGGGCCCTGTGTCGGCATAGGAGTAGGCTTATCTGAGTCTGGTGCCAGAGTTATGACTAAAGCAGAACTGGCCAGTACTTCAGTCTCAGTTGGGCCTGCGAAAGCTACCCTCGGTCTGTCTGCAGATACCGGCGTTGGCGTCGGTCCCTCAGGTGTCGAGGCAAAGCTGCTGGGAACAGGCTTCTCCCTCGGACGTGAAGTGGGCGTATCTTTCCTTGGTACTGGATTCAAATTTAAACTGTGGTGAACTGTGTCTTTGTTACAAACACAGCTTTTGTTTGTTATTTACCTTCTATTCCCACAATTAAACAATGATTGTGTCTGAAATCTTCTGCATTTATAGCTCAAACTTTTTGTCATGACATTGCTCAGATGATGTTGCAGACTCTTCACTGTCCTTTTTAAGTCATTCAGTTTGTGTTGACTTGTTCAGGTAAAGATCCAGGTGTAGGCTGTGCAGTCCAATAATCTTGTGTTTTTGTCTTTAGTAATAGAAATTAAAACAGATGATAGCAGGAATAAGAGTCATATTCATCTAAAGATGCAGTGCTGGTATTTGTCTCACTAAACAGGCTCACAGGTGCCCCCTTGTGGTGAAAACAGCATACAGCACAGGCTTCTCTTTTGGTAAAAAAAAAAAGGGGGGGGGGCTTTTCTGTGTTTGGGAGTGGCTTTGAATTGAATCTATTGTAAACTGCATATCTGTGCCAAATACAGCCGTTTATCTTCACTGCAGATAATCAATTTGGAAATGATGAGTGATCTTTCAGTGTCTTTAACTGAACAAAAAAGACTACTGTTGTCATACTGACATACAAATAAAATAATTGTACTTGTACTGTGCTAATCAGAGGTCACCATTGTCTTGATTGTTTCATATCCTGCCATGAACTTCATGTTCCTCCCTGCCGGCTTCCACTTGTCTTTATCCTGCTTTGCTGACATTAAACTTGTAAACTCAAGTAATCTTTACTTCCTATTGTCTGTTTTTCTTTTAACATAACATCCTGCAGCTTGCAGAAGAATAAGATGCACAGTTGATTTCCCCCTGAACACAGCTGATCCAAGGCAGTACAGAAGAATAACATTCAAACTTTACTGAAGACATTTTAAAGTAAATGTTGATTAATTCAATCTTGCAGACTTAGTTTGTATAGTTTCAGATGAAGATTTGACTCAAGTCCTGATAAACAAGCATTTACAAGTTTATAGAAAATATAACCTTTGTTTTAAAGTAGGCAAAACCTTTTACTATTAATCAATTTCTTGTTTTTACTAATAATTCTTTATTTCAAATGCCCACAGAAGACCACCTGAGCCTGAAGTCTGATCAGCAACCAGAACTCCAAAACAGACATTTTGTGACATAAAATGCGATCAGAGCTTCTGTTTAAAGTTTTAACCTGCAGAGAGATGATCAGGGTAAACAAACAGCTAACAATATTTGCTGGTCCTTTACAAATCATCTGGGTTATTTTTACTTTTTACAGGTATGGTTTGTTTGTATTAATAGAAATTATCAGGGTGAGGTTGTAATCTAGAACCCAACATGCAGACAAACACAGGAGGCAGGAAATGGGAAAAACAAGAGAGCTTTATTTTACAAAAAAACTGAACAAATACAAAAAAGAAAAAAAAAATGGAGCTAACACAAACTAGTCAAAAGGGAGCAAAAGCAAAGTAGCAACAAAGGCTAAATCAAAGTATAACCAAAAGCAAAGTTCAAGTGCAAAAATAAGAAATCTAAATCCAAAACATACCAATAGGAGACACTGGCAGAAACATAGTGTGATCAAGGACATCACGCACACAACGAACTGACAAGGAGTGCAGAGAGAACAGAGACTCAATACACAGACACTAACGAGGAGATCAGGAACAGGTGAGGAGAGTGATGAGGGAAGACGACAGGTGAGGTAACGAAAGGAAACACAGAGGGGAACAACATAAAGGAGACACTGAAAAGACAGAAGACACACAAAAAGGGCATGAAGTCAAAACATAAGTCACAACAAGAAGACACAGAATCCCGAACCATGACTAGAAATTACTCAAATGACAACCATAAAAGGAATCATGGTAACACTTTCTATGAAGTCATGTCTCTAATGCATTCTAACACGTTAGGAACATACTTATAATGGGGACGCTCTGAGTGAGTAAGTCTTTAATAACCTTTCTATCTGTCTGTATAGAAAAGTATATCTCTTCTCTTAATACTTTGATTCAGTTGACCTCTGTAAATATGACACTCAAAATTAAACTCCTGTCCGTTCAGTGCAAACAAAAAAAAACAAGCGACATCAGCACAGATAAGTTGTACTTGATTTGCTGACCTTCATCTATTATCACAGTTTGATCCAAAGTACTTTTATCTTTGATGCACTGAAAGGACTGTGAGTGTCATATTGTGTCTGACCAACAGACCAACATGTCGTCCACTGAGCCACAGAGCCTGCAGGCTTGTTGTAAAGCCTTCAGTTTCCCATAAGTCTTTACTTTCACTTACTCACTCCAACAGAAACAAGCTTTGAAACAAACATCCTGTTATAAAATCAAAGATATCAGCAGCCAGCAGCAGACACAGCTGCCACCAGTGTAACGGAGCATCTAAGGTTTCCTTATTGGTCAGACTTGATTTACTGTCAGTTTTAAATGTGTATGTACTTTTTTAAATGTGTATTGTTTTTGTTGTTAAAGCGCTTTGTGACCCTGGTCTGTGAAAGGCGCTATACAAATAAAGCTTACTTACTTACTTACTTACTTACTTACATTTCAACTTAGATATCCATCTCCTGCCACAGGTCAACTTGAATGTGTTTAATGTGATTTTTTAAAGCCTTTCCCTGAGACCAGGAAGCAGTCTGAGCAGCAGCAGACTGAGGAAACAACATCTGCAGCTACAGTTCACAGTGTTGAAGGTTCAAACCTGCAGAGCTTAAACTGTCTGTTCTACAGAAGCCCTGAGGGGCCATGTGAGAAATGTTTCTTTTCTGGTGATCCGTTTCATGATCTAAATTATTTCTCTCCTGTGTTTATGACTTGTGATCTGACAGATTAAAAAAAATTTCCCAGGATAATCTTTTCTGTTTTTTTTCTGCCTGTGTAAACATGTGAAAAAAAACTTGTCAACATTTCTTGTTGAAACCAAGTGAAAACGTGTTTCTCATGGAAAAAAAAATGTTATTTAATTTCACAAATGACAAATTGAAAAAATAAAGAATTCTCACCTGACCCTCAGGGCTTCCGTACCACCCTCCTGTCCTCATGTTTGCTTTTGTCATCTCTACGGTCACAAATCCAAAGATTTAGGCAACATGTTAAATTCCATATATGAACATTTATAACTGTGAAATCATGTAACAAGAGTAAAACATTTATAGACAATGTAAGAAAGATGTGATATAATCAACATTTTAAGATAAATATTGACTTTCAACAAGATTTTTAAAATCTTTTGGGCCCAACTTTGGGCCCGTGCTTCATGCCTCCACTTACCCCAGCCGAGTCTATTTAGCCTGCATACATGGATGCAGAACCTCACATCTGCCACTGGACTAGACTTCACAAGCAACTTTTACTATTTCTGGACTGAATAGGACCTGTTTAAAAGTGATGGGTTACAAACTCATCAACTTCACCACCTTCAGTCTAAAATGACACTTTCCCCAGCTAGACCCTGTCCACTGTTCTAACCTGGCATCCCATAACCCAGTGCTGACAGTGCGGGTCAAGATGGTGCTGGATCTGTTTCCTCCACTGACTCTCTCACCCATGTTAAATCCTCCATCAGCCCTGTTTCTGTTGGTGCTGCTTCATCTATCTACAATATTCCAGTCTTGGTTTCTCAACAAACTTATAATATTAATATACAGATTTTAAACATCCATCTATCCATTTTCGTCCGCTTATCCGGGGCCGGGTCGCGTGGGCAGCTGTCTGAGCAGGGACACCCAGACTTCCCTCTCCCCGGATACTGCCTCCAGCTCTTCCGGGAGGACCCCAAGGTGTTCCCAGGCCAGCTGAGTGACATAGTCACACCAGCGTGTCCTGGGTCTTCCTCTGGGTCTCCTCCCGGCGGGACATGCCAGGAACACCCCCTGAGGGAGGCGTCCCGGGGGCATCCAAAACAGATGCCCGAGCCACCTCAGCTGGCTCCTCTCGATGTGGAGGAGCAGCGGCTCTACTCTGAGCTCCTCCCGGGTGACAGAGCTCTTCACCCGATCTCTAAGGGAGCGCCCTGCCACCCTGCGGAGGAAACTCATTTCAGCTGCTTGTATCCGGGATCTTATTCTTTCGGTCGTGACCCAAAGTTCATGGCCATAGGTGAGGGTAGGAACGTAGATTGACTGGTAAATCGAGAGCTTCGCCTTTCGGCTCAGCTCTCTCTTCACCACGACAGAGCGATACAACGACCGCGTTACTGCGGCCGCTGCACCGATCTGCCTGTCAATCTCACGCTCCATCCTTCACTCACTCGGGAACAAGACCCCAAGATACTTGAACTCCTCCACTTGAGGCAGGAACTCTCCTCCCACCTGGAGGGAGCAAGCCACCTTTTTCCGGTCGAGAACCATGGCCTCGGTTTTGGAGGTGCTGATTCTCATCCCAGCCGCTTCACACTCGGCTGCAAACCGCCCCAGGACATGCTGGAGGTCCTGGCTGAACGGAGCCAACAAGACCACATCATCCGCGAAAAGCAGAGATGGAATCCAGTGGCTCCCGAACCAGATCCCCTCCAGCCCCTGACTGCGCCTAGAAATTCTGTCCATAAAAATAATGAACAGAACCGGTGACAAAGGGCAGCCCTGCCGGAGTCCAACATGCACCGGGAACAGGTCTGACCTACTGCAATTTTTTTAAAGATTTTAAACAGTAACAATAACATATGTCATGAGTCTACAACCCCTGACTCAGATCTAACACCTGCATTAACTGTTAGTCCCATCACATCTGTTGGTTCCTCTCATCCTCGAAGTTGTGATAAGGGTGTAAACAGTAACAATCTCAAACCATTAAATAATCTCTGTTCCTCGAAAGCTTACTGTAATCTAGAGGCAGGCTCAGATCGTAAATCTGTCCTGGTAGCTCTGGAGTGTCAAGCAGACTTCATAGAACAAAAAGGACTGGGGATTATTCACATGAACATGCGTAGTTTATTATCAAAATTAGATTATGTTAAGGTTTGGGCTCAACAAACAAACGCTGATATTGTTTTCTCTGAAACTTGGTGGTCTAATATTATTGAGGATGAAGACATTGCAATCAATGGCTATGATGTTTTCAGGACTGACAGGGAAGGTTTCACAAAAGGATGAAGGATTTCAGTTTTTGTGAAAAAATGCCTTTCTGTCCCTGTTATCAAGTTTATATCAATGCCTAAATGTTTTGAATATTTAGCGTTAAATGTCTGTTTATGGAACACTGCAAATTGTGAAAATCTATTTCTCATTAGGGCCTATTGTCCACCTTCTGCAAAATCTGGTGCTATTAAAAAAATATTCAAATGAATATCTGCCCATGAAAAGTAAGGAATTCTGCTATAAGGTGATCTGAATTTGACTTTTTTGAAAAATGTATGCAACAATTTGAATTTAACAGAGTTAATCACTGTTCCTACAAGGCCTAACACAAATAATCCTGAGCGTGGTTCTCTTTAGAACTTATTTTAACTAAAAGGCCTCATAAGTTCAAATCTACTGGTGTTCTTCCACTTGATTTCAGTGATCACTGTCATATTGCTGTTGTTAGGGACACTAGACTACAGAAATCTCAAGCTCGAATAATCGTTAAAAGACATTTTAAATATTTTGTCGATCAAGTGTTCTTACATGACTTATACCTCAGTGACATCTCGCACTCTGCTTCTATCACTGACCCTCATATTACTCTTGATCACTTTATTGGAACCTTTAATTCTGTTGCTGAAAAGCATGCCCCTTTTAAGAAACTAAGAGTAAAAAATAGAAGCAATCCTTGGTTCACCTCAGAGATCTTAAAGATGCTAATGGTCAGAGATACTGCCTGGAGCAAAGCCCGCGCCTCTGGCTTGAGATCTGATTGGCAGGATTTTCATCGGCTGCACAATCAGTGTCCGGTCATGACCAAGCTGGATGGCCATTTTTATCCATAGGGAGGGAACAACACTGCAGGATTTCTATCTAGAAGGCCCTGCTGAATGTTTTACCTGACTATCTCACCAGTTTTATCTCATTTAGAACTTGTAATTTGCACACTCGTTCACAAGAGTCCTTGATTTTAAACATTCCCAATGTAAGGACTGAATTGGGGAAGACTGCTTTTCAGGTCTATGCCCCTCAGAAGTGGAATGACTTACAGCGTGCTCTTCAGCTAAATCATCTAGTTTCTTTAGTTTCAAGTGCCTATTGTTCATTGTTCTGCAGTCTGATTGCAATTGTAATTTAGGACAGGAAAGCATGCTCTCAGTTGACCTTCCCTGAATAAATAAAGGATTCATTCATTCATTCAACACTGTCGTCCACAGAGCCGCTGTCACTAAGAAATGATTGTTACCTGTAACTATTGTGGCTCACTGATGCAGTATTTATGTTGGTATAGCCTTCTGTAAATACAATACAACAAATCATTAAAGATCTGAAGTTGAACTTCAACTTTGCTACAGTTCTACTGCAGCCGTGTGGCATTGAGGGCTTTACAATAAACCTGCAGGATTATTGTAAATCCTTCAGTTTCCCGTAAGTCTTTACTTTCACTTACTCACTCCAACAGATATGAACTTTGAAACAAACATCCTGTAATAAAACCGACATCAGCAGCCAGCAGCAGACACACCTGCCACCAATGTAACAGAACATCTTAGGTTTTATTCTTAGTTGTCAGAGTTAATATACTTTCACTTTCTTCTGCAGTCTGTTATTTATGCACTTTGTGTTCACTCCCGCATATAGATATACATTTACACTTCAACTTAAATATCACATCTGTCCATCTCCTCCTCTACAGGCTGCCGCAGGTCAACTTTAATTAATTTAATGTGATTTTAACTTAAGGTGTTTTTGATCTTTTGTTTTGTTTTTGTGCTTCTCTTTCATCCATCACAATTTAGAGAAAGTCATGACTGTCCTGTCTCTATTCAAGCATTGAAGTTTTGAGTTGAGTTTGTTGAGTTTTGGGCGCTTTTTACAACACATACACAAACACACACACACAGACTTACATTAAAGGTTACAATTTCCCTTTGGTTCATACTTTCACTTTACTGTTGACCACTGTGTGCTGAAAAAAACTTCAGTCACACACAACGATGAAACTGATTACTGTCAGTTTGTGGTTTCCGCTCACTGTTTGCCGCCTTAGTTTAAGGCTGGTTAAGCTATTTTCATACTTTCACTTTCTCCTCCTGTCTTGTATATTATGCACTGTGCCCCACTGTGTTCACCCCAGCAGCTGAGCTGATCGCACCCAGCATACAACTTTTGCTGTTGACAAAAGAGCATCATTTAGGTAAGCAATCCACCATGTGAGCTTTATTATGTGACCTGCAAGTAAACATGCTGTATGGCTTTCCAGATGCATTACGAAATGTCATTTTCTATAGATCTGTACAGAATATGTTCATTACCACAGTTATTTTTATTCCATGTGAGCTCGTTCTCACAGAGAAACTCTGTTTTTATCTGCTGCTGACATTTCCTCTTTTTCTTTCACAGTAAACTTCTTGTCCTGAAGATGTCAAGTGGTAAGTTTATACTTTCCTCTAAAAAGTAGTTTATCAAGCAGACAGATCTAACATTTACATTTAATAAACCTCTTGTTAATTTATCACTTCATCAGCTGTAATATAATTTATGTTTACATGTGTACAGTAAAGTCAGAAAAAGTAAATCTGCAAAAGCAAATGTCACATTTTTCCTTCTCTTCTTGAGGATAAGGTTAAGTAATTTAAATAATTTTTGTGTCAGTCAAATAGATAATTTACTTCGATGGGCTGTTGGTAAAAGATTTTAGGACTTCATATTAAGGACTTAATATTTTAAGAAACACTTGTAATGTCATGAGAAAAAGTTCAGGAGATACAGAATATAAAGTCAGAATTTAAAATTGGACACTTTATCTTGAAAATCTTCTTCATCTTTATTTCCTCTGTCTTCCTGTGATACATTGTATTTGTTTTCTTGGGGTTATTTATGTTGTAATCATTACGAACAAATGTTGTTTTCCAGAATAACAAGATAATTAATCATGAGAAAATAAATAAATAAATAAATTATCAATGAAAGTCATTTTTCAAGTATTTATGGCATTGTAACTGTTATACTATGTAAAAAGCTTCTTCTTCTCCTCACCTCTTTTCACAGACGTGCAAGACTATTGTATTCATGAAAAATCAGTCCACAGTGAAGAAAAATGTGACAAATAGAAAACATGCTTTGGATTCAGAAGGATTAATATTTTAAGAAAAACTTTTAATGTTATGAGAATAAAGGTTATTAGATACAGAGAAGAACGTCATAATTTAACAGAGAATATTATAATTTGAAAGCAAATTATTTTAGTGATGAGGGTTTATTCCACCACTGAGAGAAAACTATCTGACACATCAGTTCCTCAGGTGTAAAAGGTTTTATGGAATTGAAACAATCTGGCTTGATGACTCCTCGATGACTTGTCACATTAAACTGACAAATCAGACTGAAGTCCAGTAAATCAGATGTTCTTCTGTGGACTGATATCTGAGACAAACTCTACTTTTAGAAATGTTTATCCTTTATGATTCTCTTGGGATTTTGACCCGATGTTGGTTTTGTAACAATCTTTCTCATGAATGTTGAGTTTTAAATCAGATTTTTCTTAATGTCATTCTCATGATTTCTTTTTTCAAAATATATTCTTCAAATCTCAACATCACAAAACTTTTTGTCCTCTGGTATGATTGTTCTACAGTCGTCTTTTAACATTAGATAAAATGAAGTGTCTCTGTTTGCAGTCGGAGCAGGATCAGGATCCTCTAATTCAGGTTCCGGAGCTTCAGTCTCAGTTGGGCCTTTGACAGCTACCGTCGGTCTGTCTGCAGATACCGGCGCCAAGATCAGTCCAACACAAGTGGAGGCAAAGGTGCTGGGAACAGGCGTCTCCATCGGACGTGAAGTGGGCTTTTCTGTGCTTGGTTCTGGGTTTAAATTTAAACTGTGGTGAACTGTGTCTTTGTTAGAAACACAGCTGTTGTTGGTTATTTACCTTCTACTCCCACAATTAAACATTGATTGTATTTGAAATCTGCTGCATTTATAGCTCAAACTTGTCATGACATTGTGGGTTTTTCCTTGTTCAGCGTCTGCTGCTTTTATATAGACAGTGAACATGATAGAAAAATGTGTTTTTGTCATGCTGAAGATAAAATACACAGATAAGCGCACTGTACTGTCCATGAGAACAACTTCCTGTTCTACCTGCTGGCTTCCTCTCAACTTTATCATGGTTGTTGACGTCTGAACATTAAAGAAATGTTGACTTCTGATTCTGTATTCCATTTTCTTCTCGAAGTAGAAGATGTAGTTAAAACTGTCAGTACCAAAGAATGATGCTGAACATGTACTAGAGGCTTTTCATATCAAGCAGCAGTAATTCTGATTGCATGGCTTCACATGAAGCTTTGGCTCAGGTCTGGCCTGGATTACACCACCTTTTAAAGCATTCATTCATATTATTTTACTGAAGATTAATTTATCATTTACTCATTAAAGACCTGAGCCTGAAGTCTTGTAATGTTTCTCATCAGACAGAAATCCAAACATAATGATTTAGTGACATAAAACCATCTTCACGCAATTCAGTTAAAGCTTTTATGTGAAGCTCAAACATTCACATGAATGTTCACAATAAAGGTTTATCAGGTTAAACACAGCTAAATGAATGGTTGCTGCTCAGATGATGTTGCAGACTCTTCACTGTGAGTCCTTTTTAAGTCATTCAGTTTGTGTTGACTTATTCAGGTAAAGATCCAGGTGTGGCTGTGCAGTCCAATAATCTTGTGTTTTTGTCTTTACTAACAGAAGTTAAAACAGATGATAGCAGGAATAAGAGTCATATTCATCTAAAGATGCAGTGCAGGTATTTGTCTCAATAAACAGGCTCACAGGTGCCCCCTTGTGGTGAAAACACAGCATACAGCACTCACTGAAAATAACAAAGTTACTGGACACTTAAATAATCTTGTGTGTTTAGGTTGAGTTGCATGTTGGCTTGATGTGTGTGTGTGTTAATTAAGACGTCAGGTTGAGTCCTCAGTAACCTGTATGTGAACTGTGCAGGATTAATGTCTCCTCTGAGCAGTTTGGACTGTATTTAGCTTTATTCAGCTGCAGAGTGAACGTATCAGAAAAATAATGTGTAAACAATTTGAATCAGACAAAAATGACAAATATCCAGATAGTTCATTTAATTGGAAATTTAATAATTTAATGAATGAAACTGCTGGTCAATCAAAATGAGCAAATGAAAACAATCAAGAGAATTCTTTGTAATTAAGTATTATGTTAACAAAATAGCCATTGAGACCAATACATGTTATACACCAATAATTTGATAGACTTGATGAATGTTAACATGCTCCCACTGTGTCTTATAGCAGAAGTGGACAACTTACCCAAAACAAAGAGAAAAAACACACAATTATAACAATGAATACACTTTCAAGTCAGTTTGGCTGAAATTCAACCCCTTGAGATGCAGCATCTCGTTTTCGAGGGGGTCCCAACACAGATACAAAGAAAACACAAAACATACATTACAATAATACACAACAGACACAAAAATACACTGCTCTACCACTTCCACAGCCCCCACGCCCCACCCACCCCATCACACACATACCTACTTAAACATGTACATCAGTGGCGGCTGATGACTGAAAAAATTGGAGGACAGGAGGAAAACCAGTCCACGGTGTCATGTTATTTCATACAAGTCAACTACTTATCCCTACTTCCTTATATTCAATGAAAATTAAGCCACAAAACAATGACTTACAAGACTTCTTTAAAAATCATTTTATTAAATGGCTAATATACAAGACAAAACAAATACCAAGGTATACCCCTTCCAGGATTCAATTACCAGTCAGCTGTGTGGCAGGCAACTGCTCTACCCACTGTGCTACCGCAGCAGTCAATGTACAGACTTCACAACAGCACAGGACATCACACAATCGCCCAAAACAACTGTGTTGCTGCTCTGTGTTGTGTCCTGGTCGTGCCGCTAACGTTATGTCCTCCAGCAGGACGAACGGAACGAAAACTATGAATTATCTTTCTGACTGCTTCTCTCTGATTTCTTTCAGAAATTTGCTTATATTTCCTTTGAAACCGATTCCAATATGGCCGAAAACTCCATATTTCATGTCCGAGCATGGCTGGCAGTGAAAGCTGTAAAATACACAGAAGTATTTTTTGTTTACGGTTGTATAAATGTGAGAATGAAATTTGGGAACTGTTATTGGACCAACCTGCTGTCAATCTTGTATTCTGGTTGCTGATTGGTAAGGGAGGACATCCTCCCTTAGCGCGTCATTTTACGCGTCGTAGCCAATCATAGATCAGCATGCAACAATCCTAACTGCATTGAGTGAATGGAAGGAGATCCCTCCCACGGAGGACAGAAGCCCTCCATCCTCCTCTAGCCCCCACCTTCCTGCTCCCTGCTCCTCTCACAGACTGCTCTGTCTCCTCCGTCTGTAGCTACAACTGTTCAACCGTTTTAAGTGGATTTTCTTCCAAAGAAGAAACTTTTTTTATGATATAATATATGTATATAATATTCTATAAATTATGATTTATTTCAACCAGTTACTCTTTCTTTAAAAAAAAATGACATACATATGTATACATACAAACATACACACATATACATATACACATATACTTATATACATATATACACATATATATACAATATATATACATATATACATACACACATATATATATACATACACATACATATATATATATATACATACATCAGCACAATCAGCTCTGGCGCACAGTGGAGTCAAGCCTGGATAAAAATTGGAATTGGAATTGTAGATTTAGAAATGTCACAGTTATGGTTAAGGTGTTCTGCAACAATGTCCTTTGGGAGGTGTACACAGGTGTGTCGGGGCAGGGTGGTCTCCCATTGGGCCATCCCCCCCTGTTAAAAATTAACAAATCACCTATATAGGAAATTTTAAATGCAGTTTAACCGGCAAATATGTTAAGAACAGCCAGCTAGTGTCTGAGACGCAATGTTAGCATGTAGACATCAGTGAATTAACGGTTTACCCCTCCGACTAGACTCAGTCACCTCAATTTAACTCAAACGTCTCGGTTTCTCTGTTATGAAAGCGTGACTGATGTTCCTAGCTTGCTGTGCTGTAGCGTTAGCGTTGTCAAATGGATAAAGATGCTGTTAAGGTTGATTATAATTGGTGATGACAATCTACAAACCAACTGATGGAAAATTTACATCAGACCAGGAAGAGGTCCTGTGTGTGTAGTCTCTTTATTTCCCCATTCTGATGGTGTGTGAATAATTAGACAACAATTCCATCAGGTCTTGTAGGTTTATTTACTTCCTCTAACAGACATGACTCATTATTGTGTTCAGCCTAAACATTGTCAGGTGCATACATGAATGATGGCCATGCCAAAGAGTATTAAATCAGAGTTTCTCTTCCTGGTCTTTGCTTTGCCTTATCTGGTTCATCTTGGTCTTGTCTTAGACTTGAGCTCACTTTTGCCCCTTACTTTTCTTTTGTGGACTTCAGCCCTGATAACATCATTTTGTGTGTTACTGTCCTGTCCATCACACTCACTCACACACTCATCCAATTCCCATTCTATTTAGATGGTTAAACATTCCAAGGGGTCATGTGGGTCATGTAACTTAAAATAACCCTGCTTGTAGTGTATTGTGAGAAACATGAGAAAACTCTGCCTGAATAAACTCAGTCAACTGCTACAATTTAAAGGTGGATTTATTAGAGGTGGATTTCATCGTTGGATGTCGAGATTCAGTTCCCATCGGTCAGTTCGGCAGGAAGAATCGTTCATATCGTTAGGTCTTTCGTTCCTTCGTTCAGTCGCGTTTCCAGTACAACGTTGTTTAGCCGTGAATCACGTAATGTACAGTTCTCAGCTCCTCGTTCTCAAACGGTCAACATAACACTGTAGTTCAAGGCAGATACACAGCTGCAACTTCATGATTATGTGTACATTTAGACAACACAACAGTGGATAATGGGCTAAAGCCTGCAAGCCAAGAACGAGTGACTGACTGAAGAGAACGATGAGCTACAAACGAAGGGGTCATGTAACTTAAAATAACCTTGCTTGTGGTGTATTGTGAGAATCATGAGAAAACCCTGCCTGAATGAAGTCAGTCCACTGACACAATTTAAAGGTGTATTTACTCATGACTTTAATTCAGTGATAAAAAGACAATTAGTAGGTAGAGAATAACAATAACTGGATAAAATGGAATTTTAGAATTAGAAATGTCACAGTTATGGTTAAGGTGTTCTGCAACAATGTCCTTTGGGAGGTGTACATAGGTGTGTTGGGGCAGGGTGGTGCGCCCATTGGGCCATCCCCCAGTTAAAAATTAACAATTCACCTATATAGGATCTCTACTTTTAAATGCAGTGTAACCAGCAAATATGTAACAAACAGCGAGCTAGTGTCTGAGAAGCTTGTTAGCATGTAGACATCAGTGAATTAACGGTTTGCCCCTCTGACTAGACTCAGTCACGTCAATTTAACTTGGTTTCTCTGTTATGAGAGCGTGACTGATGTTCCTAGCTTGCTGTGCTGTAGCATTAGCGTCATTAAATGGATAAAGATGCTGTTAAAGTTGCTAATAAAAGTTGCTAATTTTCTTGTCGTTTAGATGACTGTAATGCCCTGCTCTCTGGCCTTCCCTAAAAGAGCATTTGGAATCTACAATTACTACAAAACTCAGCCGCACGAGTGCTGACAAGGACCAGAGGGCAGGAGCACATTACACCAGGTTTAAAATCGCTGCATTGGCTCCCTGTGCATTTCAGGATTTATTTTAATGTTCTTTTACTAGTTTTTAAGTGTTTTAACGGTCTTGGGCCTTCTTACCTATCTGACCTGCTTTTACCCTATCAACCCCCGTGGACCCTGAGGTCCTCCGGCCTTTTAACCACACCACAGGTTATTTCAAAAAAGCACGGGGAGGCGGCTTTCAGTTATTATGGCCCCCAACTGTGGAACAGCCTGCCGGAGAGCCTCAGGGTCATGGACACTGTTGAGGTTTTTAAAAAGAGGCTCATGACCCAGCTTTTCAACCAGGCTTTTAATTGATTTTTTAAATTCGTTTTAATTCCTTTTCTGCTGTGCTACTAGCATTTGTATCCTTTATCCTTTTTTACTGTTTTAGTCCCTCATGTTTTTCGCCTCTATGCTTTTATGTTTTAGTCCCTCATGTTTTTCGCCTCTATGCTTTCATGTTTTAGTCTCTCATCTTTTTAGCTTCTATGCTTTTCGGCTTATCTTACTGTTTTAGTCTGTCAGTTTTTGGGCCTGCCAGACTGGGAGTTGTCTCTGGTCTGCCGCTGGGGGTGCTAACCAATGGTTGGTTTCGGCTCGGGCGGGTAGAGGGCTCTGCACCTTGGTGCAGGGCATCCTGTCTGCCCGGGTTGGGGTGGTCTCTGTGGCGGTGCTCCCTGCTGCCTTTGACCGTGATCTCTCTCAGTGTAGCTGGCCCCCAAAGGTAGTTTCTTCCGTGCCTCAGGTCTCAGTGCCCGGTCATGTCTCTTTAGTGACAGCTAGTGTATGTGTGGGTGGGTCTGTGTGCGTGTGTATTTGAGTGTGTATGTATTTGTGTATCTCTCCGTGCATATCTGTGGGGGTGGGAGGGTTGGGTTCTTGTGATTTTCTTTTCTTGATTTTCTTTGTTGTTTTAATCTCTGTTGTTGTTTTTAATCTCTGTGAAGCACTTTGTGCTACTTTATGTATTAAAAGTGCCATACAAATAAAGATTGATTTGATTTGAATACTCTGTGATGACGATTTACAAACCAGCTGATGGGAAATTTACATCAGACCAGGAAGAGGCCTTGTGGTTTGTGTGTAGTCTCTTTATTTCCCCATTCTGATGGTGTGTGGGAATAATTAGACAACAATTCAATCAGGTCTTCTAGGTTCATTTACTTCCTCTTTAGCCTAAACCTTATCATGGCCAGATCCCCAAAGTTTTCCTTCCACCACCCGACAATGTCCCCAGTCGAGGTCAACAGCTCCCCACCTCCACTGTAAACAATGTTGGTCGAGGACTGCTTCCCCTTCCTGAGGCGCCAGATGGTATGCCAGTAGTCCTCCTACATGGCATCCCCAAATTTTCCCCAGACCAGAGTTTTTGCTTCCGTGACCGCCCATGCTGCCACACGCTTGGCCTGCCGGTAACCATCAGCTGGCTCAGGAGTCCCCCGAGCCAACCAGGCTCGATAGGACTCCTTCTTCAGCTCGACAGCATCCCTTACTTCCGGTGTCGGCAACCGGGTTCGGGGATTGCCGCCACGACAGGCACCGGAGACCTTACGGCCCCAACTCCGAACAGCCGCATCAACAATAGAAGTGGAGAACATGGTCCATTCAGACTCAATGTCCCCAGCTTCCCTCGGGATCTGGTCAAAGCTCTCCCAGGGGTGGGAGTTGAAGACCTCCCCGACAGAGGGTTCCAGACGTTCCCAGACGTTCCCAGCAGACCCTCACAGTGCGTTTGGGTTGACAGCTCAGCCGCGCTCTTCACCCGAGTGTCCAAGACATGAGGCCGGAGGTCAGATGACACGACTACAAAGTAGATCATTGACCTCCGGCCTAGGGTGTCCTGGTGCCACATGCACTGATGAACACCCTTATGCTCAAACATGGTGTTCGTTATCGTTAAACCATGACTACAAAGTAAAGTTGCTAATAATTGTGATGACAATCTACAAACCAGCTGATGGAAAATTGACGTCAGACCAGGAAGAGGTCCTGCGTGTGTGTAGTCTCTTTATTTCCCCATTCTGATGGTGTGTGGGAATAATTAGACAACAATTCAATCAGGTCTTGTAGGTTCATTTACTTCCTCTAACATACATGACTCATTATTGTGTTCAGCCTAAACATTGTCAAGTGCATACATGAATGATGGCCATGCCAAAGAGTATTAAATCAGAGTTTCTCTTCCTGGTCTTTGCTTTGCCTTATCTGGTTCATCTTGGTCTTGTCTTAGACTTTAGCTCACTTTTGCCCCTTACTTTTCTTTTGTGGTCTTCAGCCCTGACAACATCATCTTGTGATGTCCTGTCCATCACACTCACTCACACACTCATCCAATTCCCATTCTTCATCTCCATGCAGTAGTCTCTGGTGGCAGGTGAAAACTCAGTCTGCTGCATATAATTTAAAAGTGTATTTACTCATGACATGACTTTCAGTCATCAAAAGAGAATTGTAGTAGGTAGAGAATGAGATAACTGGATAAAATGCAATTGTAGAATTAATAATGTCACAGTTATGGTTAAGGTGTTCTGCAACAATGTCCTTTGGGAGGTGTACACAGGTGTGTTGGGGCAGGGTGGTGCTCCCATTGGGCCATCCCCCTGTTGAAAATTAACAAATCACCTACTGGGCACCGCTCATTTTTTGGCCCCTTTGTTTAAGGGTGTGGTTAAGCTATTTTCATACTTTCACCTTCTTCCCCCGTCTTGTATATATGTGCTGTGCACCCCACTGTCTTCACCCCAGCATCTGAGCTGACCGACCCAGCACACAACTTCTGCTGTTAACAAAGGAACCTCGTTCAGGTGAGTAGTCCACCATGTGAGCTTTATTATTTCAACTGAAAGTGAAAATGCTTTATGGCTTTCCAGGTGCGTTATAAAATATAATTTTCTATAGATCTGTACAGAATATGTTCATTACCACAGTTATTTTTATTCCATGTTAGGTCGAACTCTGGTTTTTATCTGCTGCTGACATTTCCTCTTTTTCTTTCACAGTAAACATCTTGTCCTCAAGATGTCTAGTAGTAAGTATATACTTTCTTCTAAAAAGAATAGTTTATCGAGCAGACAGATGTAACATTTACATTTAATAAACCTCTAGTTAATTTATCACTTTATAAACTTTAATATAGTGTATGTTCACATGTGTACAGTAAAGTACAGGGTGAGGTTAAGTAAATTACTTTTTAAAAAATTGTTGCGTCAGTCAAATAGATTTACTCTGATGGGCCATTGGTAAAATAGAGTTTAGGACTTGAGTGTTGATATTTTAAGAAACAGTTCTAATGTTGTGAGAAAAGGTTCAGGAGATACAGAATATAAAGTCACAATTTAAAAGAGAACATTTTATCTTGAAAATCTTCTGTATCTTTATTTCCTCTGTCTTCCTGTGATACATTGTATTTGTTTTCTTGGAGTTATTTATGTTGTAATCATTACCAACAAAGGTTGTTTTCCAGAATAACAAGATGATTATTCATGAGAAAACGACTACATAAGATTGGACCAAGAGTGGACCATGACATGCACACTGCTCTGGGGGCTGGGTTTTGTGACTTTCAAAGCAAACCACAGAAACGCTTTACCATTTATAAAGGTTTCTTGAAAAAAACAAATAAAATGTAACTTATTACAATGTGTTCAACCAATGAGCGTTTAGGGTTTCAGGTGTTATGTGTTCTGTGGACTGATATCTGTTTTTAACTGGCAAGACTGTACTTTGCAATCATGGATGAACCACTGTTAGTATTTGGCACGTTGTTGTCTGGTCGTCTTTGTGACTAAATGAAGTGTTTCTCTGTTCACAGAGGAAGCAGCTCAACGTGTCGGAAGAGACATCTGTGTCAGTGACCCTGAATACATAAAGTTTGTTAAAAACATTGACCGGCCTGGTAACGCTATTGCTGCTGGTACCTACGCAGGTACAGGTGCATTTGATGAACTTACTAAGGATGCAAAGGCTGGGGCATACGCTGCTGCAGGAGTGGGTTATTCACATGCTGAGTGGAGCGTTTTTGAAGCAGAGGCCAAGGGGCCCAATGCCAGCGCAGGAGCCGGACTCTCTTTGGGGTCGGGTGCTCAAGCCATGGCCAGGGCAGAAGTGGCGAGTGCTTCAGCCAGTGCCGGTCCACTGGAGGCTAAAGTCGGACTGGGAGTAGACACTGGTGTGAGTGTCGGTCCAAGAGGTTTAGAGGCAAAGGTGCTGGGAACAGGCGTCACTATCGGTCCAACTACGAGCATTTCTCTGTTAGGGAATGAACTTTCATTTAAGTTGTGGTAAACCCCTTCAGCATTTATACATGAAACTATTTCTCCTGCTGCAGATGAAACACTTTGATGATCCTGATGAGTAATTTTCTGATTAATACTGTCTGTATTGTCAAAGAAAAATTACCAGTTTTCATCATACAGAAAGTAAAATATACAAATGCATCTCCTGTTTCCTTTGTCTCCTTCCAACGACTTCCTGTTCCTCCTTCTGGCTCTCACCTCAACTTTATCATTGTTTGAAGACATGAAACAAAACACTCAACTTTTTTAACCAAACTTTGAATTAGTTAATGAGTTAAATTTACCTGTGAGCACAGCTGATCCCAGTCAGTACCAAAGAATGATGCTAAAAATGTACTGGAGGCTTTTCATATGAAGAAGCAGTGAATGTTTATAGGATGAACTCAAGTCTTTATGTTCACATGGAGATCTGGCTCAGTTCTAGCCTCCACCAGCTGTTCACATCAGATACTTTCATACTTTAACTTGAGTCCTATTGGTATGAGTGACTTTAACCTTTCCCACAGTAATATTTTAATTTGATAATCTTTATTCAAGTATGAGTTTTGGGTACTTTTTACATTTACTACACACACACACTTACAGATTTATAGTAAAGGCTACATCTTCTCTGAAGTTCATACTTTCACTTTACTTTAACTTAAACAGATAAGGAAATCTCCAACAACTTGTGCAGCTGTACGTGGTGACTTGCAAATCACAAAAGACAGCCAAGTATAATCAAAATTAATCTCAAACTTTTGTTCTATGGAAATTTTATTTTATTTATTTTATTTATTTATTTATTTATATGCACAATGATAAAACAAGAATTATGTTTAATAATACAAAGACAAATAATTGTGCAGGAGAGGAAAAGAAACCCAAAGGGCTTATATAAAATCCTCCCCCTCAATACAAAATCACTAAAACAAATCAATCAATAGAAAAAGAAAAGAAAAGAAAAGAAAAAGAAAAAAGGGAAAAAACAAAGAAAAACACAATAAACAACAAACAGAAAATATCCATAAAATTGCAGATTCATTTCAATTAAAACCCAATGATGCAAAGATGTGACTAGGTCTGTAGGTATTGTTTGAACTTGGTTTTAAATGTATTTATAGAGAAACTAGATTCTAAAAAATGTTTTATATCATTCCACAGCACTGCACCTTGATAGACAAATGAGAATTTAGCAACAGAGGTCCTACAGAAAGGAATATGTAAACCATTCTTTCTTCTTGTAGAATGTGTATGATAATGTGAGTTAAACTCAAAATAGCTTGGAAAAAAAATAGGTAGAGATGCAGGAAGGCAGATTACTTTATACATAAGAACCCCTGTTTGGTACTTGTTCACCTCATAAATTGTAAGAAGTTGTAATTGTTTAAATAGTGGTTTTGTTGGGGCTAGATAAGAAGAGTTGGTGGCAGGATTTCTGACATCTATGAATTGCTTGTAAATAAGAAGAGTAGGTGCTGGCCCAAATTATATTGCAGTATGAGATATGAGAATAGATTAAACTGTAATACAAGCTTAGAAGTGTACTTTTTTTCAAATGTTGTTTTACCCTTTTTATAATGCCTAAAGATTTTGAAACCTTTTTACAAACAAATTCACAATGACTCTAAAAGCAAAGTTTTTCATCAATGTAGACGCCCAAGAACTTCGCTGATGAAACTTGTGCAAGTACGCTATCATTGATATAGATTTTAGCTTTATCTGCATTGTAATTCTTGTTTTTATTTCTGAAAATAATGAAGTTTGACTTTTTGACATTCAATGATAATTTATTTAACTTAAACCAATAAGAAAAATAGAAAAGTCCAGTATTAGCTTTAGCAATAAGGGAATCAAAATTCTTGTCAGTGACAAGGAGGTTTGTATCATCAGCGAAAACAATAGGCGACAATAAACTTGATGCATTTACAAGAACATTAACATATATCAAAAACAACAGGGGTCCCAATATGGACCCTTGTGGGACACCACACTTTAGTACAGCCCACTGTGATTGGACACCATTGAAGACAACAAATTGCTCTCTATTGTGTAGGTAATTTGCAATCCATTGTAAAACATGTTTTCTAAAACCATAGCATGACATTTTTGATAACAAAATTTCATAATTTACAGTATCAAAAGCCTTTGATAAATCTAAGAAAATGCCTAAAGTGTATTCATTTTTTTCCAGTGCAGCAGTGATTTTTTTCTCTGAGGAACAAAAGAGCCATATACGTAGAATAGTTTTTCCTAAACCCAAACTGATGTTCAAACAAAATATTATTAGTAGTTAGATGTTTCATAATTCTGCTGTATACCAACTTTTCAAGAATTTTAGAAAAACAAGGCAATATTGATATGGGACGATAGTTAGAGAATACAGTTGGATCATCTGATTTAAAGAGCGGAATAACCTTGGCAATTTTGAAGGCTTGAGGGATAATACCTGATTCAAGGGACATGGAAAAAATGAATGTTAGGGGATCAATGATTAGAGAGGCTACCTTTTTGATCAATGAGGCAGAAATCTCGTCATGGCCAGCAGAGGTGTTTTTGAGACTCATAATAATATCAAGTACTTCCGTGGTCTTTACAGGCTCAAAAACATTTATGGAAACATACTCTTTACTTATGAAATCAGTGGGAGAACCAATAGTGTCACCAATATGTTTTGCAAGACATGGTCCCACATTCACAAAAAAGTCATTAAATCTATTTGCAATTTGGGGTGGCTCTGTTATCTTTACTTCACCATCCTGGAATTCAGCTGGGGATGGAGAAGATGCATGTTTCATATTGAGCAATTCTTTCAGATTGTCCCATGTAGATCTAATGTTATTTGTAGAACTTCTAAATTGGTCACTATAATACTCCCGTTTAGCATTTCTAAGAAAATGATTGTACTTATTCCTAAATGATTTGTATATAGCATAATTTAGAGGAGTAGGACTTTGTATGTATTTTTTATACAATTTATTTTTCTTCAAGGCAGATTTTCTAAGTTCAGTAGTAAACCATGGTTTGTTCATGCCTGCAGTGTTTTTATTACTGTTATTTATATGAGGAAAACATTGGTTCAAAACAGAATAAAACTTGGTAAAAAAATAATCATAAGCTATATTTACATTCAAAGCCTCATATACAGCTTCCCAAGACAATTTTACCAACATTTCTCTGAAGGTGTTGATATTCTTTTCATTGAACCTGCGAGATGGAATCTTCTTTGGTTTAGACATATTTGATTTACCACACAAGACAGAAAGCTGAAAAACCGGCATATGATCTGAGATATCTGTATAAAGAATACCAGATTTAGTAACATTAGAAAATGCATTAGTAAAAATGTTATCAATCAGTGTAGAGGATTTACTAGTTATTCTTGTGGGCTTGTTAATTAAAGGGTAGAAATAATTGGAGGACAGTAAGTTCATGAAATCATCAATGTGTTGTTTGATTTCCTCATTCAGAAGGTTGATATTAAAGTCACCTAGTAAATAACAAGGTTTATTCTCCTTGTCAACATGTTCCAATACCTCTAGCAGACCTTCTTTGACCTCGTTGATGGTGGTATTTGGAGGACGATATATACGACCTATAATCACTTTTTTTTTCTCTTTCAGGACAACAGTTTGAACCTCTAGAAAAACAGCTTCACTGTTGCAGTCTTGAAACTTCACTTCAAGATCAGTTCTTTGTTTAAAATCAAAACCCTTACGAACATATAGAGAAACTCCACCACCTCTACTTCCTCTACATCTGTGTGTGGCTGAATAGCCAGCAATTTCAAATAGGGAGTTAATATCCTCTGTGAGCCATGTTTCAGTTAATGCAATAATTGAGAAGACGTGATTTAATGATGAAAGATAGTGATAGAAATTGTCATAATTTTTAGGGAGACTTCTTATATTCAGATGTAGAGTAGAAAAGATGTTGGATTCTCTGTAGGTTGAAATAAAATAATTAAAATGTTTTTCCGAGAAATAATCACATGAAGATGAGCAATAAGCTGTATCATACGAATCAGCATTTATGGATACATTATTTAAAGGCAAAAATAAATCAGGATTAAATAAATCATTGTAGACCTTATCATCATTTTGAAGCTGCTGTAAATTAAGATCATGATTAGTTAGGACATTAGCCAGGGCATAATTTGAATTATTTCCCCTTTCATCATATGAGCACTGGGCTTGTTTAGCCATAAATTATTTAAAACAGGTGGATACATGGTTTACAAAAACCTTGGGTGACATATTACTACCACTAATTATTTTGCTTTTCTCTCCTGGGCTGTACAGTGAGTCTGTCATATTTAAGATAGGCCCATTCTCCTCTTGCTCTTGCGGCTCTCATCTCAGGTAGCAGTTCTTTGCGTTTTTGGCGCACAGCATCCGTGAAGTCTTCATTCACATAGATGTTAGTACCTTTTAGATGGTTGGCTTTTACTTGCCTATCTTTGTACCTACATAACTTCACTATCATGGATCTTGGCCTTTTGCCCTCACCATCATTTGATGGCCTCATATTTTAATATGATAATCTTTACTTCAAGTATGAGTTTTGGCTATTTTTTATTTCCTTGTTTCCTTCTGTACTGTCAGTCTTTTAGTGATTACACGGTGAAATTCAGTAGTTCTCCAGAATCTCCAGAAACTCCAGATTTATCCACTGAGGATCATGAATGTCTGTAAACAATCACATGGCAGTCCATCTAACAGTCCAGATGTTTCTTTCTGGACCAAAGAGGAACATCGACCCACAGACCAACAGTGTCGTCCACAGAGTCGCTGTCACTGGCTAAGAAATGATCATTACCTGTAACTATTGTGGCTCACTAATGCAGTATTTATGTTGGTATAGCCTTCTGTAAATATAATGAAACAAATCATTAAATATCTGAAGTAAAATTTCAACTTTCCTATAGTTCTACTGCAGCCGTGTGGCATTAAAGGCTTTACAATAAACCTGCAGGATTATTTTAAGTCCTTCAGTTTCCCCTAAGTCTTTACTTTCACTTACTCACTCCAACAGAAACGAACTTCCTGTAATAAAACCGACATCAGCAGCCAGCAGCCGACACACCTGCCAGTGCCACCAATGTAACAGAGCATCTTAGGTTTTCTTAGCGGTTAAAGTTGACATGCTTTCACTTTCTTCTGCAGTCAGTTAATTATGCACTTTGTGTTCACTCCAGCATGACATCACATGAAAAACAATCAAAGATATACGTTTACACATCTGTCCATCTCCTCCTCTACAGGCTGCCACAGGTCAACTTAAATTTATTTAATGTGATGTTTTTGGGAGGTGCTGCGGGAGTACGGGGTCGGAGGCCCTCTGTTAAGGGCTGTACGGTCCTTGTACGACCGGAGAAGGAGCTTGGTTCGCATTGCCGGCAGTAAGTCAGACCTGTTCCCGGTGCATGTTGGACTCCGGCAGGGCTGCCCTTTGTCACCGGTTCTGTTCATTAATTTTATGGACAGAATTTCTAGGCTCAGTCGGGGGCCGGAGGGGGTCTGGTTCGGGAGCCACTGGATTCCATCTCTGCTTTTTGTGGACGATGTTGTCTAGTTGGCTCCGTCGAGCCAGGACCTCCAGCATGTCCTGGGGAGGTTTGCAGCGGAGTGTGAAGAAGCTGGGAAGAAAATCAGCACCTCCAAGTCCGAGGCCATGGTTCTCGACCGGAAAAAGGTGGCTTGCTCCCTCCAGGTTGGGGGAGAGCTCCTGCCTCAAGTGGAGGAGTTTAAGTATCTTGGGGTCTTGTTCCCGAGTGAGTGAAGGATGGAGCGTGAGATTGACAGGCAGATCGGTGCAGCGGCCGCAGTAATGCGGTCATTGTATCGGTCTGTCGTGGTGAAGAGAGAGCTGAGCTGAAAGGCGAAGCTCTCGATTTACCAGTCAATCTACGTTCCTACCCTCACCTATGGCCATGATCTTGGGTCGTGATCGAAAGAATAAGATCCCGGATACAAGCGGCCGGAATGAGTTTCCTCCGCAGGGTGGCAGGGCGCTCCCTTAGAGATAGGGTGAAGAGCTCTGTCACCCGGGAGGAGCTCAGAGTAGAGCCGCTGCTCCTCCACATCGAGAGGAGCCAGCTGAGGTGGCTCGGGCATCTGTTTTGGATGCAGCCGGGAAGCCTTCCTCGGGAGGTGTTCCTGGCATGTCCCGCCTGGAGGAGACCCCAAGGTGACTGTGTCACTCAGCTGGCCTGGGAACGCCTTGGGATCCTCCCGGAGGAGCTGGAGGCAGTGTCCGGGAGAGGGAAGTCTGGGTGTCCCTGCTCAGACAGCTGCCCCCGCGACCCGGCCCCGGATAAGCAGAAGAAAATGGATGGATGTATGGATTTTTTCTTTAAGATGTTTTTGATCTTTTTTTTGCTTTTGAGCTTATTTTTCGTCTGTCACAATTTAGAGAAAGTAATGACTGTCCTGTCTTTATTCAAGTATTGAAGTTTCGAGTTGAGTTTGTTGAGTTTTTGGCACTTTTTATGACACACATACACAAACACACACAAACACACACAAGCACACACACAAACACACACACACACACACACACATATCACAGGCTACATCTTGCCTGAGGTTCATACTTTCACTTTACTGTTTACATAACAGAGTAGAAAATCCCCACCTGTGTGGAATAACTGATGAAACTGATCACTATCAGTTTGTGGTTAAGGGTTTGTAGACAACTTGTGCAGCTGCACATGGTGACGTCAAAATCAGAAAAGACAGCCAAGTATAAACAAATTATATTGGTACTGGAGGCAGCCAGTGTTTATTTTTTGTCACAGGTATGTTACTTTGCTAGAACACAAGTCACATACAGTCACGGACTGGTTATAGTGGGACTAACATGCTGAGTGTACTGGTTACATGATGTCTCAGGTTTTCAAAACTCTCACATGGACTTCAGAGCTGCTCTTGTGTTGAGGGAACTTCATCTTTGTCTGCTGTAGACAAGCTCAAATAAAACTGTTCAAAAATGTGCAGAAAGCACTTTGAACCAGGCTGACTGTGAATGTTTATCTCCTGTGACAAACACAATGTTTGTGTCATATGTCTATCATATGTAGAAAATAAAACATAATCTGTTGACTGCAAAGATTTGCTTCAGAGTAATGAATAACAGGAACCTTCATAGAAATGTATTCAATGTAAATATTGTGGAGTCAAAAGTATAATATTAGTCATGTTACTTTTTGAGCATTTTAGGAAACATTTGGGAAAATGTAATTACACAACTCAACACAATATATAACAATGACCTTGTTGTTTGAGACATTTTAATGCAGAATTAGCTTTAAACAGGTACAGCAGTACATTCTACTTTTATATTTATTGACGATAAACGTCTCATTGTTTGGCCTCTTGGTTTAAGGCTGTGGTTAAGATACTTTCATACTTTCACTTTATTCTCCCGTCTGATATTTATGCCCCCCACTGTGTTCAGCAGCTGAGCTCAGTGCACATAACACACAACTCCTCCTCTTAACAAATCCACTCAGTTGGTGCTCCTTCCTTGTATAACTTGTGGAGTCCACAGATACATGTGATGGCTTCCCCGGGGTTCAGTCTGTAATATAATGTCCTGTCAATGACTTTGTCCTTTTCCAGTTTGTGCAGATATCCTTCTTTCTGTATCTACAGGTAGGATCTCGCCTCAGCGTCTCAGAGGTGTTAGTAGCACTGGGCAGATCAGTGACTTTGGTGTGGTAGTCTGCTGTGTTCAGCACCACAGTGCATCTCTCTTTGTCTGTCTCTTCTGAGTGATGCAGGGCCTTCCTTTCCTCAGTAGTGTGGTTGGAGGACGTGCTTTTGCATTAGCAAGAACAGCTGATACCTTCAACTGTAGCTGTTCTGCCTCTGTGTCTGCCAGATTATTGTTTCTGATGGCTGACTCTGTTGCTGTGATGAGATCTACTACCAGAACGTTCTGTAGTTACTGTAAAGTTCAGTCCTTTGGCAACAACAACAACAGCATCTTTCTCCGGTTAGGTCAGCTCTCTGTTGGACAGGATTTTCATAAACTCTCTTGTATGTCTGGAGTTACTGTGCTGTCAATGTCCTTGATGTAAAGTTGATCCCAGGAAGTGCCAAAGAATGATGCTCAACATTTACTGGAGGCATTTCATATGAAGAAGCAGTGAATGTTTACAGGATGAACTCAAGTCTATATGTTCACATGGAGATCTGGCTCAGTTCTAGCCTCCACCAGCTGTTAATATCAAGTCACATGAGTCCTATTGGTATGACCGACTTTCACTTTTCCCACTTTGTTTATAACATTGCACACACACACACACACACACACACACACACACAAACACACAGACAGACAGACAGACACACACACACACACACACAGACTTATATTAAAGGCTACAATTTCCCTGAAATTCATACTTTCACCTAACTGTTTACTTCAGTTACACCCAACGATGAAACTGATCACTATCAGTTTGTGGTTTCTGCTCATTTTTTGGCTCCTTTGTTTAAGACTGCTTAAGCTATTTTCATACTTTCACTTTCTTCCCCCATCTTGTATATATGCACTGTGCCCCACTGAGTTCACTCCAGCATCTGAGCTGATCGCACCAGCACACAACTTCTCCTGATAACAAAGGAACCTCATTCAGGTAAGCAGTCCACCATGTGAGCTTTATTATTTCAACTGAAAGTAAACATGCTTTATGGCTTTCCAGATACATTATAAAATATAATTTTCTATAGATCTGTACAGAATATGTTAATTATTCCACCTGAGCTTGTTCTCACAGAGAAACTCTGTTTTTTATCTGCTGCTGACGTTTCCTCTTTTTCTTTCACAGTAAACTTCTCGTCCTAAAGATGTCAGGTAGGCAAACATCATCCAGAGGAACAAGTGTACACTTTCTTCTAAAAAGTATAGTTTATCGAGCAGATGTAACATTTACATTTAATAAACCTCTAGTTAATTTATAACTTCAGTGACTGAGAGCTGACAGATCTCATTGGAGGAAAACAAACTGCCCAAGCTTTGATTTTTAGTACCTTCAAGTTAAATGAACTTTAATATATTGTATGTTCACATGTGTACATTCAAGTCAAAATATGAAGTTTATCATTGTTTTTGGTACAATTTGAATATTAGTGAATGTGGCAAGTTTCATGTGAATATTAATCTGCAAAAGCAAATAACAAAGTTTCCCTTTTCTCTCTTTCAAACTCAGGCGATGCGGGTAAGTGAATCACGTTTAATTAAGTTTTTGTCAGTCAAATAGATTATTTATTCCACTGGGCTGTTGTTTAAATTGTATTTTGAGTAAATTGTATCATGTGATCATGTGACATATCTGCCAGAAGAAATAAAAAAATCCAACTTAAAATATTATTTCATCAAAACCACTTTATTCTCCTTTTCTCATTTGAGAAAAACAAACTGTTCAACAAAAACCGATCCTGGACAAAATGAACTGAAGTTGTTATATTACGTTGTAAATATTGTGTTACATATTTCCAATGTTGGTAACAATTTTGGTCATGTTGTAAATGTTTATATGTATAGATTCCTCTTTTTAAAATCAATTAATCAGGATAAATTATGAAAGGAATTCATTTTTCAATGATTTATGGCATTGTAACGGTTTTACTACGTAAAACGCTTCTTCTTCTCCTCAACTCTTTTCACAGAGGTGCAGGACTATTGTATTGATTATGATTAAACATGATTTGGGTTCAGAAGGTCTAGAGTTGATATTTTAAGAAAAAGTTGTAATGTTATGAGAATAAAGGTCACTAGATACAGAGAAGAAATTCAACATTTAACAAAAATCATCATATCTTAAAAACAAATACAAGTTAAAAAAAAAAAGTATTCAACCACTGAGAGAAAATTTTCTGACACATCAGTTCCTCAGTTGTAGAAGGTTTTGTGTAGGGGTAGTGAAAGAAAATTGATTATTGATTATTCACGATTATAATAATGACGATTATGATTCGATTATTAAATTTCCAAAAAACAATTTAAAAAATTATCATTATTATTTTTATTTTTTTATTTTTTTTTAATTGTAATACAAACAGGAGTGCTCCTCTTGCAGGCTTCCGCTACATGTTCCAAAGTCTGGAGCCAAGATATGTTATTCCATTCCGGAGCTTTTTCACACATAAATTGATTCCAAGTCTTTACAAGGAGACAAAGCGAACTGTACTTTTAGAAAGTTTCATCCTTTATGACTCTTGAGACTTTGACCCGATGTTGTTTTTGGAACAAGCTTTCTCTGGTATGATTGTTCTCTAGTCGTCTTTGAGATTAAATGAAGTGTCTCTCTGTTTGCAGATAAAGCAGCTCGAGCTGTCGGCAGAGAACTTTGTTTCAGGGAGGCACCTCGTGGAAATTTTGATGCTGGTGGCTATGAAGGTACCGAAGAGAGCGATGAGCATGTAAAGGGTGGTGCGTACGCTGTTAAAGGATCGGGTTATTATCGTGATGAAAATGGCCCCGTGTGTGTTGAGGCCAAAGGGCCCAATGCCGGCATAGGAGTAGGCTTATCTGGGTCTGGTGCCAGAGTTATGACTAAAGCAGAACTGGTCAGTGCTTCAGTCTCAGCTGGGCCTGCAACAGCTACCGTCGGTCTGTCTGCAGATACCGGCGCCAGTATCGGTCCAGCACAACTGGAGGCAAAGGTTCTGGGAACAGGCGTCTCCATCGGACGTGAAATGGGCGTATCTTTCCTTGGTACTGGATTCAAATTTAAACTGTGGTGAACTGTGTCTTTGTTACAAACACAGCTTTTGTTGGTTATTTACCTTCTATTCCCACAATTAAACAATTATTGTATTTGAAATCTGCTGCATTTCTTTTCATGACATTGTGGGTTTTTCCTTGTTCAGCGTCTGCTGCTTTTATATAGACAGTGAACATGATAGAAAAATGTGTTTTTGTCATGCTGAAGATAAAATACACAGATAAGCGCTCTGTACTGTCCATGAGAACAACTTCCTGTTCTACCTGCTGGCTTCCTCTCAACTTTATCATGATTGTTGACGTCTGAACATTAAAGAAATGTTGACTTCTGATTGTGTATTCCATTTTATTCTCTCGAAGTAGAAGATGTATAGTTAAAACTGTCAGTACCAAAGAATGATGCTGAACATGTACTGGAGGCTTTTCATATCAAGCAGCAGTAATTCTGATTGCATGGCTTCACATGAAGCTTTGGCTCAGGTCTGGCCTGGATTACACCACCTTTTAAAGCATTCATTCATGTTATTTTACTGATGAATTAATGAATCATTTATTCTGTAAAATGTCCAGTTCTCATTAAAGACCTGAGCCTGTCCTTTTTAACTCATTCACTTTACTTTGTGTTGACTTATTCAGGTAAAGATCCAGGTGTGGCTGTGCAGTCCAATAATCTTGTGTTTTTGTCTTTACTAAGAGAAATTAAAACAGATGATAGCAGGAATAAGAGTCATATTCATCTAAAGGTGCAGTGCAGGTATTTGTCTCACTAAACAGGCTCACAGGTGCCCCCTTGTGGTGAAAACACAGCATACAGCACTCACTGAAAATAATAAAGTTACTGGACACTTAAATAATCTTGTGTGTTTAGGTTGAGTTGCATGTTGTCTTGATGTGTGTGTGTGTTAATTAAGACGTCAGGTTGAGTCCTCAGTAACCTGTATGTGAACTGTGCAGGATTAATGTCTCCTCTGAGCAGTTTGGACTGTATTTAGCTTTATTCAGCTGCACAGTGAACGTATTCTCTGTGACCAAACCCACCGTGACACTGAAGAATCCCCACAATGCACCTGGCTCAGATTGTTTCTGCTGCACACTGTTATTCTGAGTTAGTTAACAGGATCACAGCCTGAATCTTCCACTGATGAGCTGCTTCTAGGAACTCATTCACTTAATTAGTGCTGAAACTATCAGAAAAATAATGTGTAAACAATTTGGATCAGACAAAAATGACAAACATCCAGATAGTTCATATAATTGGAAATTTAATATTTTAAGCAATCAAACTGCTGGTCAATCAAAATGAGCAAATGAAAATACAATCAAGATAAAATTAGGACACAGAGAATTCTTTGTAATTAAGTATTATGTTAACAAAATAGCCACTGAGATACACCAATAAATGTTATACACCATTAATGTGATTGACTTAATGAACGTTGACATGCTCCTACTGTGTTTTATAGCAGAAGTGGACCACATCACCCAAAAGAAAAACACAATTATAACAATTAATACACTTTCAGGTCAGTTTGGCTGAAATTGCTCAGAAGGGAAGGTGTTTCCTGAACGACCTCATGGAGTCAGTGACGTACACTTTGACTAATTAAGTCAAATTGTTCCTGGTTTGAAACAGGATGTGAAATTACTGCTGACAGCAACAGGCCTGCAGGACTCTCTGAGGTCATTTCTGTATTTTGAACTTCTGGATACATTTCAGGTTCTTTCTCTGAGTCGAGGGTCGTCTAAGACTCTTTGGTTCTTTCATTGTCAGGAGGAAATGAAACATAAAAGCAGTTAATGACTGATGAACCTGAAAATAAGAAAGCATGTGGAAGAACTAGTGTGGGTCAGTGTCTTACTATGGGGCTAAACTGTCACATAAAATTGTGGCATCGAAATAAAAAGTGACATTGAAAATAAAACCTGACATAATAAATGAAATTCAAACACTGGTCGCTGCTGAGGGCTCAACCTTACTGTGCCTCTGTACAGGTGAGAGACTGAAGGTGCCAAACAGGTTTTAATTTTCAACACGACATTTCATTTTGGACGTCAAGATTTAATTTAACTGTAAACTTAACACCTAATTTCATATTCAACAGTAAAACAATCAAGGGCTCCAGTTAAACCTACTTCAGATATGATTTGCAAGAATTTATTTGTGATACGAGTCCTTTACATGGCATAAAAAAAAAAAAAAAACAACAACTTCCTTGATTTTGATTGTTTAAAGACTTACTTCCTGCTGCATCTAGAGAACTACTGTAGATCTGCTCATCACAGACTGTGACTGGACAGAAAGTAACTGAACAGTTGCACTAAAATCTGTCTGATGCTGAAAGAGCTTCAGATATTATAGAAATGAGAAAAGCTGAAGACAAAATATTTCAGATAAAGTGTAACTGCTGTAATACAAATACTTGATCTTGACTTTAAATGATTCTTAAAATACACACACAAACTATCATTAATGAATAAGAAAGTTAATAACAAAACATGTTTTATAGTTAAAAACCATATGTAAATCATATATTTCTCAATACAAATCTGAACAGAATTGAAAGAAATTCTAGGTTCTGGTCAAATTTGTGTCTTCAACACAACATACAGACCAGCAGTGGTTCTAGACCAGTTTTAATAAGGGGGGCCAGGTTGGGGTCGGCTTTTCTGTTAGGGGGCACACACAACCCGGAAAAAAGGACAAATCCCTCATTCAGACAAAACTGTGTTTACAATTTCAGCAATTTTGACTGGGTAGTAAACTGCTGAGACACTTTATTTCTGCCTTTCCCTTCAGAACAAAATCAGTGCAAGAAATCTGTCATTGTATTATTGATGCAGATTCCCTGTCAGGGGGGCCACAGGGGGTCCAGACCCCCAGAGTTACGGGGGCACTGGCCCCTGTTGGTCCCCACTAGAACCGCCCCTGATACAGGCACACTTTGTACACTGTGATCAATACCATTTCAAATCTCTTGGCTATAAGAACAATAACATTCAGTAAAAATGCACCTGTTAATTAAAGAATATACATTTTTGCACAGATCTGTGACATGAGCAAACTCTCTCACGGAATGATAGAACAACCAGTTTCAGTTCATTATAATGTACATAAGGGTGTTCTGATCAGGAGGGCACCAATCGTTATCAGCTGATAAACATTTATTTACCGTCAGATAAACACATGAGACAGTTTGTTTGTGCTACAAAGCCACAACCACACACAGCGCAGGACTCTGCTGCTCCCTGGCTGCTAACAGCTAGCTAGCTCCACCTCTGCCCATATCAGTACAGATATTTAGTGCCTTCTTGGTTTAACCAGATCAATATATTCACAAGCTCCTACCAGAAAGATGTTACTGACTGAGGGCATAGAAGGACCGGTACCAAGGAATGTTTATCGTAATGTTAGATCTCTTGCTAAGAGGCCAGTCAGTGCTGTGGTGAGAGATATAACTATGGCAACAACATGAGAAGATGATCTCTATTGCAATCAACATACTGTAGCTGGAAGTAGTCCATTCAATGTATGATTTGGGATTGTCTTTTAAAGAAAAGTATTGTTTGCGGTCATCCCTGAGCGAGGGGACAATGTGACGCCATCTAGTTGAGCCCAGTTCAGAGCCAACAGCTGACAGAGTTTAAACAGTGGACTGCTGTTTCAGTTTACAATTTAAGTAAACTAGTGCAGTGCCCGTAAGAAAAGTGTATTCCTATAAAAAAGTGGGAGGTTAAGAAGCTTTTTCATAGATGGCCAAATGAGGCTGTGTTTGAAGGTGGGGCGTCAGGGATATTTAGGTTTTTGACTATTTTTGATTTTGCCATCATATTTCACCTTAAAAACTATTTACTTGGTGTCATTATTTTCAGCACAACCTCACATGTGTGACTGTACAGTTATTTTTTTATTTTGACATACTGTATTAACACAATGGACCTAAAATCACAAAAAAAAACATAAAATCCGAGTAGAAAAAGTTAGATTTTTTTACTGTGAAAACCACAAATATGTTTAACAAACCATTTTTTTTAACTTATAATGCAAATATAAATTGTTGTTTGCTAAATTGTGCATACATTTTAAACATTTACGAAGTTATATGTAACTATTTACATTTAAATGCAGGCAGTGCTCAGGTCTGCCTGAGCTCCTTCCAGCTGAATGAAGAGCTGCACTGCCTGCTCCACATTCAGCTTCTCCTCATTGTTTTGACTCATTAAACAAAAAACCGACTCCACTATACACTAAACACACTACACCAAACACTACATAACACACTAATTACACACTCCAAACACGCTAAATGTCACAAATCTCTCAACTCTCAATATCGTTGTCTATACACCGACCGTCTTGGCCTGTCAATCATCCACCTACGTCCCTCCCACAACTTCCTGTTCCTCAACAACCAAACTCGCTGTTTGGACACTTTCGTGACAAAAGCCCATTTTTACCGTTTCTTGACGGCAATGTTCGCGAAAAAGCGTGGCGGATATTATTTACCCTAGGTCCGGTTTTGGACATGCCGATGCGTCCGGTCCGTCGCCTCGGGAGGTGGGCCGTGTAGCTAGCAGCTACAAGCTAGCAGAGATATTTGACTCACAGAAACACACACACACACACACACACACACACACACACACACACACAGACAGACAGAGATTCCTTGCTTTTATAAAGAGATGACGTCGAGCAGTGAGCAGGTAGTGGTGTAGTGGCTGCAGGGCACAAAGACTGAGACAACTGAGAATGACACACATAATCTTTCCTATCTTATCTGTCCTATTGACTTGTTCTTGAATCTCATTCTACAGTTTTAACTTTTCATTTAGTTTAACTTTTTCTTTAAATCAGTATTAAATAAATTGTTGGTTTTTTTCTCAACATTTTGGTGGCAAAGTTACACTAATAATAACTATAGATGACAATAAAGTGAAAAAACGTCCTTGTGATTTTTGATCGGTATCAGCCATTACTACTTCTACTGATAAGTGATCAGCCCCAAAAATCCTGATCAGAGCACCCTTAAATGTACAACTAAAACCAGTCAATTATGATATCAGTCCGTGGTGTTACGTTGCAGGGCCTTTTCAAACACCCTCTGTGCATCATCAGCAAGCTTGGTGAGTATAAAATTCAAAGTACTGTAAGTTGCGGTGAAAGACAGGCCCATAGCTACTGGGATTCCAATTATTGGAATGAATCTGGCCCCTTCCTCTGCTGCCAATAATGCAGCTGTGCTTGCACACTGACTTAACACCTTGATGATAAGATCAGCGGTTATTTTGCGTGCAGCCAGTGGTGAAATGATGACAGTCATCAAATCATCAAATGGCACACCTGTGATTTCTGCCAGACGCTTCAGTGATGGTCTATCAAGACCAAAACCAAATACATATTGTGTGACAACACCAGCCAGCAAAGGTGCATCAACAGCAATAGAAAGCCCAGGAACTGGTACAGCTGCTCCAACTGCAGAAAGAGAAGCATACCACTTTATTTTGGCCTGGAAAGCCTCTTTCTTCTTGTTGATGATCTGCTGGCTGATGTTGGGCATGGCAAACAGCAGAGCGTTCCTCTTGTGTTCAGGAAGTTCTCTCTCCAGTGTCTCCGTTAAGAGACTAAAGTCATGCAGGTGGAGCTCAAAGCTGGACACCAGGAAGACCTGTGGAGACTGAATACCTTGTTCCTGAAGACCTGTGTCACAAAAGGAATAAATGGTATGATAATTAGTTTTAAAAATGATGAAACCATTTAGATTGTATGTTTATTTTTATATTAACTCAATAATATGCACATTTCAGTTTAGATGTTGTTTTGCTTCTAATTTTGTTTCTCACCAGTGCAGTAATCCCATGTGCTTTCATTTTTCTAGGTGGATGAATTTAATAACTAATAATGACTTTAAAACGAATAACAGCTTTTATTGTGAAAGTCAGAGGCCTGCATTGGGTGACTTATTGTTGCTGTTGCTTTGACTGAACATTCCTCCAAGTATGTTTTCTGTACCACACTAAGCCACTGAGCCTGAGCTGCTTGATTTGGAAGTAAAAAAGTGATGTTTCTGGGCTTCCCTCTTCAAAGGTGTCAGCATGAAGTTTGATAATAAAGGATACTGCGGATGCAAGGCCAGGTGGAAATAGAGCAATCTTTATCAGAACAAAATCTAACGCCTTGAGTCCAGACCAGAAGCGGCTGTGTTCTAATATTATCAAATCTCTGGACAAAACAATGCCAAAGTGCTTGTCCTTGCTCCATCAGAACCTCAGCCTTTGCTCTTACGAGGTTTTTCCAAGTGCCACCTTCCTGTTCCTTCTGTCAGGGCCTTTTTTAAGAGTCTCTTCTGAAGGACACCCACTTCTTCTGATTGGTTCCCTTGCCAAATTACTTAACAGACAAAAAGGAGTTTGACCTGCGTTTAGGCATCTCTCATTATTTGGCATGCAGGTCAAGCTTAGCTAAGCACTTAATTGTCTGTTACCTTTGGCCCCTTACAGTTGGAAGCTACCTCCTGGACTTTTATTCACACAATGAAAATCAATTGGTCATGATTGAATTCAAACTGAAGTAAGTCAGAATGTGTTGTCCTCCAGACACCTCAAAAGTCTTTCATGTTTTTGTTTAGAATTTTCATTTTTTACCTAAATAATGTTGAGTATATGCAGGCATATGGTAAATTGTCTCATTAAAAAGAAATGCAGTTTCAACTGGTGATGACAACAACACATCAATACATGTGTAAAGTCTTTCTAAGTCTCAGCAGCTAACCTTTGCTAGATTTTTTGCCAGATGATGGATCCATATACTAGAAAATAATGTGTATTGAGTTATGTATTCACTCACTTCTTTACTGTGATGACTGGGCTTGTCAGGTTTTAATGATGGAAATCTAGTTATTAATCTCACATTTATTCTTAATTGTAAGTCACTTACATTGAATGCAGTCTTCCCTGATTTGTTCCTTAGTCTCGGTCTCACTGAACTCTCTCTGACTGCGTTTCTGAGCTCGTAAATCGTTGTCAATCTTTGAGCGAACAAAGTAGAACTTTTTCTTCATCCTCTGGACCTCCCGGGCGAGTTTCACATCATTTTCTCTGAAGCGAGTGTCTGAGAGGATGATGAAGAAGTCAAACTTCTCAAATCCAACATCGCTCAGGTACTGATCAGCTGGAAAATGTCTGCCGCCAACACCAGGAAGATCCCACAGTGTAACATTGGGATAGTTTGGATGGGGGTATGGTGTAGGCTTTTTGGTGGTTTCTCTAACCCCAGTAGGAGCAGCTCCAGCATCCCCGTCTTTGATGCCTCTAAAGGCATTAATAAAGGTGGATTTACCAGAGCCGGTCTCTCCTGTGATGGCAATATTTAGTGGAATGTTATTCTGCCTGTCCAGATACTCTTGGATCTTTGCAATAGCTAAGGCCTGATTGTTGTTTTGTAGAGCTTCTTTAATTTCTTCAACTGATTTACAGTCATGTGGAGTATCCATGATGATCCTTGATGATCCTGCAGTAAAATATAAGAAAATGAAAGTTAGAAATATGATCAGATTACATTCAGACCAAATCAGGTGGTGCGGCCAAACGCTGCAGGTTTGTGCTGCAGTGTGGGAGAGTCACCAGCCCCATTCACACTGCAGCTTGAATGGGGGATCAGGCAGGTGCACACATAAGGCCCAAGGGGTGCTTGCACCACTGCCCTTTTGGCCTCATTTTAAAAAGTACCTATTCTGTGTTGTTTTTTTTTATGAATAAATAAATTCCTATTGTACATAGAGATGTAAAAAAACAGTGGAATAAAAATGCCATGGCCATCTACCGTACACATTTTCTTGTAGTACGGTGTTGTGTGTGTGTGTGTGTGTGTGTGTGTGTGTGTGTGTGTTGAGCCTAAAGCCGCTTCTCTGTCTGCTGAGAGAGAGAGAGCGAGAGAGAGAGAGAGGGAGGAAGAGGGAGAGAGAGAGGGAGGGAGGGAGAGAGGGAGGGAGAGGGAGGGAGGGAGAGAGGGAGGGAGAGGGAGAGAGGGAGGAAGGCAGAGAGAGAGAGAGGGGAGAGAGGGAGGGAGAAAGAGGGAGGGAGAGGGAGAGAGTGAGGGAGAGGGAGAGAGGGAGGAAGGCAGAGAGAGAGAGGGGGGAGGAGAGAGAGAGAGAGAGGGAGAGAGAGGGAGAGAGAGGGAGAAAGAGGGAGGGAGAGAGAGAGGGAGAGGGAGAGAGAGGGAGGGAGAGGGAGGAGAGGGAGAGAGGGGGAGGGAGAGGGAGAGAGGGAGAGGGAGAGAGGGAGAGGGAGAGGGGGGAGGGAGAGGGAGAGGGAGGGAGAGAGAGAAAGGGAGAGAGATTTTTTTTTTTTTTCTGTAATCCTGTACGCTTTGGCAATATTGTGAACCACAGTCATGCCAATAAAGCTTGTTGAAATTGAAATTGAAAGGGAGAGAGGGAGGGAGAGAGGGAGGAAGAGGGGAGGGAGAGGGAGAGAGAGGGAGAGAGAGAGGGGGGAGAGAGGGAGGGAGAGAGAGAGGGGAGAGGGGGAGAGAGGGAGGGAGGGAGAGAGAGAGGGGGGAAGAGGGAGGGAGAGGAGAGGGGAGAGAGAGAGAGAGACACACATTGATGAGACGTGACAGTGGAGCGACTTGAACCTTTGTGAGTTATAAATCCATAAACATAACTTCCTTTCAGGGGCCTTCCACTTTAACAACGTGCTTAAATATGAGTAATAGTTCAAAAAAGTGCCCATTAGAGGTGGATTTCATCGTTTCATGTCGAGATTCAGTTCTCGTGCGTCAGGTCCGTCCTCTTGTCTGTCCTCCTGTCTGTCCTGCCCACTCGTCGTCACATGCTGCACACGTCATTCTATAATTAGGGGTACATTTAATTTCAACCAAAAAGTTAAAATACCAGTATTCTTTTTTGATAAATAAACTAGATGTTTCCATAATATACACCCTTAATGTGCTAAATTCAAAACCTGATATTTAGCATATTAGACAGCAAAAAAACAAAAACAAATTCCAGTTTAGTATAACCATGTTTTGCTCAATAAATGGTGGGATCTGTTGACTTTTTGTATCAAACAAAAGAGAAATGTGCCCTGATGTGAAATTGATCATTGCTTGAAGTGAATGAATAAATAAATTGTTCAATAAAGTCTATGGACATGACATGTACCCCTTATTATAGAATGACTCACGTATCGAGAGCGTGTCGGTTACGCAGTCTGATAACTGCACAGGTCCTTTACTCAACTAAATACAGAGACATTTCCCACAAAGCAACTTTACAGGACCAAACAAAAGTAACGTGGTAACTTTAACTATCTTTGGCAACTTATATGAGAAAAAAAATACCGCAGATATACGTGGAGAAGCGTCCATCCTCCTGCCTGTCCTACCAACTCTTCCTCACATTTCTGCCTGAAAAACAGCGTCTGTCACAGGCAAAAAACTTTAAATCACCGAGTGTTTGTGTTGAAAAAAAAAAAAACACTGTGACCGTCAGCCCTCCAGACCGAGACTTCAGTGAACTTTCCCCCAGAAAGAGGCTCCGTCCCCCTGATTACTGATGGTGATTTTATAATTATGTCATTTAATTACAGCTTATCTGTGAATCGATTTTTGTTTTCTCAAAATAAATGATTAGTATTACTATTTCTGTGAGAATCATTTTTTGACTAACTGTATTTCATGTGCTATTTTTTTCTGAGCCTAAAATATCCCAATAAAGAACTGAAGTTTGATAAGATGTGACATTAAACTAAACAGCAGTGATAAACACAAAGAGAAAAGTGACCTCAGCTCTGCCATTCATGGTTCAGAGTGGCTGACAGAAAGAGAAATCATTGCTTCTTTTTTTTAAATATTAAAAACTACTTACGCAGAACTCTTTTCTTGCTGTTGTAACAGACGATACTCAAGCTGTTTGCTGTAAACGTATGATTCCCACCCGTGAGTTGAAGTAAGTGTTAATGTTCAGCTACTGAAAGTTTGGTTTCTATTTGGCTCGTTATATAAGCCTTAAAGAATTCAGCCAAGTTTTTTTACCCCTAATACACTCACCAATGCCCTGCAGAGAGGGCAGATGATGTAATATCAGCCTGACTGAGAGACATGTTTCCCATATGAGTGATACTATTGTCTGTGAAGCAGCTGATTTACAAGAAATGAGAGGAGTGCTATAGTTGGTAAATGGCTGAATTCCTTTACTCACAATATTTTCCCTGTGAAAGTGAAAGAAACCCTTTTCTGTAACCCTAAATTAGCTTTAGAATTAGTAATTCAATACCATTTCTTTGTTTAATAGGTTGTTAGTCCTTTCGAATAAATATGTTGGTCTCATTTAACTAGATGAGAGAGAAACTATCAAGCATTTACACTCAGATACATAATATCAATATCAAGTCAGGAGATCTTTGTTAAAATAGCCGGATTGAAATATGCATTAAAGTGAAACTTTCGCCAAAATGCAACCTAGGCTGTTTTGTGTATGTATATGAGTCAAACCTTTGTGTAAAAGCATTATTACGATAAAAGAGGCACTTTTAAGCTAGCATCAAAATCTCTGTTTTTAAAACACTAAGAAGGCTCGACACAACATGAAACTTTGCTCGTACTATCACCAGGGTCTCTACCAGTGTTGGGAGTAACGGCGTTTAAGTATAACGGCGTTACTAACGGCGTTATTTTTTCAGTAACGGAGTAATCTAATGAATTACTTTTCCCATCGTTACAATGCCGTTAGCGTTACCGACTACAAAATGTGGCGCGTTACAAATTGAAGTTTCTCATTGAAGCTGTTGTCATCCGACTCGGCTCTCAGCCACCGGAGCAGCAGGGATGCTTTATTTTTCTCCGGTGAGGCAGGAGGGACCGCAGAGGTGATGATTGGCTCTCTAAGGCAGAGTGAGAGTTCGTAAGCCAATCAGAGGCTGTGTTCAGTTTTAACACAAACCACACAGCCTCGCACACACAAGCTAGCAGAGGTGGGCTACAGAAATGGCGAGTCCAGAGGGAAAGTTTATGTTTTCAAGGTGGAAGTACAGACACGACTTTAACCTCCTTTGTCCACGTCCGTTTTAAGCAACTATAATCTTAGTAAGCATCTCTCAACTGCACGCGCTTCTACAACACTAGTGGCCAAAAACTCCGTTGTTGACACTGTTGATGATGACAGCAGGTGTGGCTAACGTGAGCTCCGCTAACACAGAAGGACACAGAGCCGTCCGAGCAGCTACAGCTGGAAGTTTCTGCTCCAGCTTCACTAAAACTTGTGACACAGACTGAACTGAATGCAGTGACAGGCAGGTATGTTGTTGAGAACATGCTCCTGTTATCAACAGCTGACCCAGACTCCTTCATTGGCTAAATACCAGGGAGAGCAGGTGCCGGTCCACCATGCAGAGAGACATTTACTAGATACATAGATGCAGAGTACATTAATATCAATGCCGAGCTCAAAAGGGGAAGAAAAGAAAGAAACGCAAGAGTTACTTTTCCTGGTAAGTAATTACTTTTAAATTGGAGTAATTCCGTAACTAACTCAGTTACTTTTTGGGAGAAGTAACTAGAAACTATAAGTAATTACTATTCAAAAGTAATGTGACCAACACTGGTCTCTACACATAGCTCAACCGAACCACATACACTCTACCCAGACGTGTCGATCCCTGAGTACGTTTGGGCTGCCATGACGACGGTGCGCGGAACAAGCTACTGCTAATGTGAGCTGTTAAAAAACCTTCTTTTTAGTAAACTCTGTGTACACAAACAATGTTCTCAATGCTCGTGTTCATGTGTAGAGACCCTGGTGATACTACCAGCAAAGTTTCATTTTGTGTCGAGCCTTCTTACTGTTTTAAACATAGAGATTTTGATGCTAGCTTAAAAGTGCCCGTAGCACTCCCATTGAAAATGAGTTTGACCCAAAAACAAAAATACAGTCAATCTTAAAAGTGCCTCTATCATTGTAACTGTGCTTTTACACAAAGGTTTGACTCAAATACATACACAAAAAAGCCTAGGTTACATAGTATGTCTGGAGTTACTGTGTTGTCGATGTCCTTGATGTAAAGTTGATCTCAGGCAGTATCAAAGAATGATGCTCAACATTTACTGGAGGCATTTCATATGAAGAAGCAGTGAATGTTTACAGGATGAACTCAAGTCTATATGTTCACATGGAGATCTGGCTCAATTCTAGCCTCCACCAGCTGTTGATATCAAGTCACATGAGTCCTGTTGGTATGAGTGACTTTCACCTTTCCCACAGTAATTAATACGATAATCTTTACTTCAAGTATGAGTTTTGGCTACTGCACCCCCGCGCGTGCTCACACACACACACACACACACACACACAGCTATTTTCATACTTTCACTTTCTCCTCCCGTCTTGTATATATGCGCTGTGCCCCACTGTGTTCACCCCAGCATCTGAGCTGATCGCACCCAGCACACAACTTTTGCTGTTAACAAAAGAACCTCATTCAGGTAAGCAGTCCACTATGTGAGCTTTATTATTTCCACTGAAAGTAAACATGCTTTATGGCTTTCCAGATGTGTTATAAAATATAATTTTCTAGATATCTGTACAGAATATGTTCATTACCACAGTTATTTTTATTCCACCTGAGGTCGTTCTCACTGAGAAACTCTGGTTTTATCTGCTGCTGACATTTCCTCTTTTTCTTTCACAGTAAACTTCTTGTCCTAAAGATGTCAAGTAAGTATATACTTTCCTCTAAAAAGTAGTTTGTCGGGCAGACGGATCTAACATTTACATTTAATAAACCTCTAGTAAATTTCTCACTTTATAAGCTTTAATATAGTGTATGTTCACATGTGTACAGTAAAGTCAGAATAAATCTGCAAATGTCACATTTTTCCTTCTCTTCTTGATGATGAAGTTAAGTAAATTACTTTTTGAATAATTGTTTTGTCAGTCAAATAGATAATTTACTCCGATGGGCTGTTGGTAAAATAGATTTTAGGACTTTAGTGTTCATATTTAAGAAACAGTTGCAATGTTGTCAGAAAAAGACACAGAGGTTGTCTTTTCACAGAGGTGCAGGACTAAGGTATTCAAAATGAGCCCACAGTGAGGAAAAATGTGACAAATACAAAAAGTGCTTTGGGTTCAGAAGGTTTAGAGTTGATATGTTAAGAAAAAGTTGTAATGTTATGAGAATAAGGTTATTAGATACAGAGAAGATAGTCAAAATTTAACAGAGAATATTATGATTTGAAAGCAAATTATTTTAGTTATGAGTTTATTCCACCACTGAGAGAACACTGTCTGACACATCAGTTCCTCAGGTGTAAAAGGGTTTATGGAATTGAAACAATCTGGCTTGATGACTCCTTGATGACTTGTCACCCTAAACTAACAAATCAGACTGAAGTCCAGTAAATCAGATGTTCTTCTGTTGACTGATATCTGAGACAAACTGTACTTTTAGAAAGTTTCATCCTTCATGACTCTCTTGAGACTTTGGCAAAATGTTGTTTTTGGAACAAGCTTTCTCTGGTATGATTGTTCTCTAGTCGTCTTTGAGATTAAATTAAGCGTCTCTCTGTTTGCAGATAAAGCAGCTCGAGCTGTCGGCAGAGAACTTTGTTTCAACGAGGAACCTAGTGGAAGTTTTGATGCTGATGACTATGAAGGTAATGAAGAGAGCGATGAGGCTGTAAAGGGTGTGGAACGTACGCTGTTAAAGGATCGGGTTATGTTCGTAAAGAAATTGGCCCGATGTGTTCTGAGACCAAAGGGCCCTGTGTCGGCATAGGAGTAGGCTTATCTGAGTCTGGTGCCAGAGTTATGACTAAAGCAGAACTGGCCAGTACTTCAGTCTCAGTTGGGCCTGCGAAAGCTACCCTCGGTCTGTCTGCAGATACCGGCGTTGGCGTCGGTCCCTCAGGTGTCGAGGCAAAGCTGCTGGGAACAGGCTTCTCCCTCGGACGTGAAGTGGGCGTATCTTTCCTTGGTACTGGATTCAAATTTAAACTGTGGTGAACTGTGTCTTTGTTACAAACACAGCTTTTGTTTGTTATTTACCTTCTATTCCCACAATTAAACAATGATTGTGTCTGAAATCTTCTGCATTTATAGCTCAAACTTTTTGTCATGACATTGCTCAGATGATGTTGCAGACTCTTCACTGTCCTTTTTAAGTCATTCAGTTTGTGTTGACTTGTTCAGGTAAAGATCCAGGTGTGGCTGTGCAGTCCAATAATCTTGTGTTTTTGTCTTTAGTAATAGAAATTAAAACAGATGATAGCAGGAATAAGAGTCATATTCATCTAAAGATGCAGTGCTGGTATTTGTCTCACTAAACAGGCTCACAGGTGCCCCCTTGTGGTGAAAACAGCATACAGCACAGGCTTCTCTTTTGGTAAAAAAAAAAGGGGAGGGGGCTTTTCTGTGTTTGGGAGTGGCTTTGAATTGAATCTATTGTAAACTGCATGTCTGTGCCAAATACAGCCGTTTATCTTCACTGCAGATAATCCATTTCGAAATGATGAGTGATCTTTCAGTGTCTTTAACTGAACAAAAAAGACTACTGTTGTCATACTGACATACAAATAAAATAATTGTACTTGTACTGTGCTAATCAGAGGTCACCATTGTCTTGATTGTTTCATATCCTGCCATGAACTTCATGTTCCTGCCACTGGCTTCCACTTGTCTTTATCCTGCTTTGCTGACATTAAACTTGTAAACTCAAGTAATCTTTACTTCCTATTGTCTGATTTACTTTTAACATAACATCCTGCAGAAGAATAAGATGCAGTTGATTTCCCCCTGAACACAGCTGATCCAAGGCAGTACAGAAGAATAACATTCAAACTTTACTGAAGATATTTTAAAGTAAATGTTGATTAATTCAATCTTGCAGACTTAGTTTGTATAGTTTCAGATGAAGATTTGACTCAAGTCCTGATCAAACTTTTAAAAGTCTATAGAAAATATAACCTTTTTAAAGTAGGCAAAACTTTTTACTATTAATCAATTCCTTACTTTTACTAATAATTCTTTATTTCAAATGCCCACAGAAGATCACCTGAGCCTGAAGTCTGAACAGCAACCAGAAATCCAAAACAGACATTTTGTGACATAAATGCAATCAGAGCTTCTGTTTAAAGTTTAGACCTGCAAAGACAAGAGATGATGAGGGTAAACAAACAGCTAATATTTGCTGGTCCTTTACAAATCATCTGGGTTATTTTTACTTTTTACAGGTATGGTTTGTTTGTATTAATAGAAATTATCAGGATGAGGTTGTAATCTAGAACCCAACATGCAGACAAACACAGGAGGCAGGAAATGGGAAAAACAAGAGAGCTTTATTTTACAAAAAAACTGAACAAATACAAAAAGAAAAAAAAATGGAGCTAACACAAACTAGTCAAAAGGGAGCAAAAGCAAAGTAGCAACACAGGCTAAAGTGCAAAAATAAGAAATCTAAATCCAAAAACATACCAATAGGAGACACTGGCGGAAACATAGTGTGATCAAGGACATCACGCAAACAACGAACTGACAAGGAGTGCAGAGAGAACAGAGACTCAATGGAGATCAGGAACAGGTGAGGTGGGTGAGGAGGGGAGAGGACAGGTGAGGGTAACAAAAGGGAAACACAGAGGGGAACAAATAGAGGAAGACACTGAAAAGACAGAAGAGACACAAAAGGGCATAAAGTCAAAACATAAGTCACAACAAGAAGACACAGAATTCCGACACATGACTAGAAATTACTCACATGACAACCATAAAAGGAATCATGGTAACACTTTCTATGAAGCCATGTCTGTAATGCATTCTAACACATTAGGAACACACTTATAATGGGGACGCTCTGATAGGGGTTTCACACTGGCAGGGCTCCGGCACAGTTCTGGTTCCCGAACTTAAACTGGTGTGAAAGCGGGCTGGTTCGTCCAGACAGCACCAAGGTTCTGGAACTCCAGAACCGAACCAGTGCCAGAACCAGAACCGTGCCAGTGTGAAACCACTATAGTGAGTTGGTCTTTAATAACTTCTATCTTTCTGTAAAGAAAAGTATATCTCTTCTCTTAATACTTTGATTCAGTTGACCTCTGTAAATATGACACTCAAAATGAACTCCTGTCCGTTCAGTGCAAACAAACAAAAAACAAGTGACAAGTTGTACATGAGTTGCTGACCTTCATCTATTATCACAGACTGAAAGGACTGTGAGTGTCATATTGTGTCTGACCAACAGACCAACACTGTCGTCCACTGAGCCACAGAGCCTGCAGGCTTATTGTAAAGCCTTCAGTTTCCCGTAAGTCTTTACTTTCACTTACTTACTCCAACAGAAACAAGCTCTGAAACAAACATCCTGTGATAAATCAAAGATATCAGCAGCCAGCAGCAGACACAGCTGCCACCAGTGTAACGGAGCATCTTAGGTTCCTTATTGGTCAGACTTGATTTACTTTCACTTTCTTCTGCAGTCTGTTATCAATGCACTTTGTGTTCACTCGAGCATGACATTTCAAGAATAACAATCGAAAGATATACGTTACATTTCAACTTAGATATCCATCTCCTCCTCTAAGGGCTGCCACAGGTCAACTTTAATTTATTTAAGGTGATTTTTAAAGCCTTCCCTGAGACCATGAAGCAGTCAGAGCAGCAGCAGACTGAGGAAACAACATCTGCAGCTACAGTTCACAGTGTTGAAGGTTCAAACCTGCAGAGCATAAACTGTCTGTTCTACGGAAGCCCTGAGGGGCCATGTGAGAAATGTTTCATTCTGGTGATCCGTTTTATGATCGAAACTACTTTCTCTCCTGTGTTTATGACTTGTGATCTGACGGATACAAAAATTTTTGCCAGGATAATCTTTCTAATCCTGTTTTTTTTCCAATCTGTGAAAACATTAGTGATGGGAACGGCAGTTACTTTTACTGTACTGAATCTCTAGAATCTGTTCATTAAAATGAGATTCGTTCACCGAATCGTTCAATGCTCTCCAACTCCCTGAACTGATAAGCAGCCAAATAATCCGTCATTCAGTTCATTAATCAGCCCTGTGTTTCCCGTTCACATACTGAGGGACGGTGCGTTCATGGACTATAGTACACAATCATTCGCGGGAGACGCAGCGCTGATTTGAGTGGTATACATGCACTAAAATTATTACACAGTGAAAGTGTCCTCTGTGCACAGTAAAATCAGCTAACATGATGCTACACGGATGTTAGCAACACAGCGCTAGTTTTAGCAGTACGGTTACTGAAATGAATCAACTCCTCTGCCCTGAGTGAGTGACTCACTGACACAGCGCCACTTTCAGCACAGTACGTGAACAAGAATCTGATGCGAATCATGAGTGAGTGACAGGGCGAACGCGATTCACGTCCTGGCGTCCCTCGTTACGTTACCTGCTGAGAATCACATTCGCGAACGTGAGTGACTTTTACTGTGCAGTAAAATCACTTAACATGATGCTACACGGATGTTCGCAACACAGCGCTAATTTTAGTAGTATGGTTACTGAACGTGAATCAACTCCTCTGCCCTGAGTGAGTGAGTGACTGACACAGCGCCACTTTCAGCACAGTACGCGAACGAGAATCACCTCATCAGCGACAGTTCTCTGTGTGCAGTAGGTTCGCGAATCATGAACGAATCAGCGCGAATGTGAATTACGTCCTCACAGTTCTCTGTGAGTCGCGGCAGTTCCACTCCCCGCTGGCATGCTCGCTGCTGAGCTCAACTGAACTGAGAAAGGAACGAATCAGTTCAGGAAGTGATTCCATTCACTTCGTTCACTCAAAAGATTTGTTCATTTGAACGACACGTTCGCGACCGACACAACACTAGAAAACATGTGGAAAAAACTTTTCATGGGGAAAAAACGTCACATTTCATGATGAAACCAAGTTAAAACACGTTTTTCAGAAGAAAAAAGAATATCATGTTTTGAACTGAGTGAAAATATTTAAATTTTTTCATGAGACAACACACAAGAAGAAAAAATCTTCTCACAAATAATTTTTCACTCTGTTTCACACATTTAAAAACAAAACAAACATGTTTCTCATGAAAAAAAATATT